>NC_081412.1:233904663-234132163 GCF_030272615.1 Cryptomeria japonica
GATGTGTGACAATAATATTTCATACGGCAACTGAAGCTCTACAACTATAGGGGTTCGGACAATGGAAAATATAGAGGAAGATAACTAGAAAGGCTTAAGTCTTAGAGGAAGGCCATCTTTACATTAATAATATTAGCTTTATATCCATGCCGCATATACTTAGATAAAATATGAAATCATGTTTATAAACCTATACTTATTAATGAATAGATTAGTCTTTTACTAGTCCTCAAGCTTATCTAGACATGGCAGGGTGACAATAAAAGGTTACATTTAGGTATAGCCAAGTAAGAAAGGAAAATGATGCCAATTAAATCACAAAGTATCTATATGATTTAAAACCTATCTGAGTGAAGGTAAGAGGAGATATTCCTAGAAGGTAAAATAAATAATTGAATATTTAAACAATGGCTCTGAGAGTATATGGATAACTGGTTTAGAGTATTTGTGCAGTTAGAGATGACTCTAAATCTAAAGATAGGCCTACTAGGATCCGAACCTACCTAGATATAAATGTGCTTGAAAAAATATATATTTATATATATAAGTCTATATCAATAAATATGTATATATATTGAAACTATACATGAATATATATTTATATATATGTAAATATATATATATATATATATATATCTATCTATCTCAAGGATATATATATATATGTGTGTGTGTATATGTATATATATGTCTGAAGAAATATATATGTGAATTTATATAAATACATACATACATACATATAATTGTATATATATATCTGTATATGTGTATTTATGTATGAATGTATGTGTGTGTTTGTGTATGTGTGTATATACACACACACACATATATCCATACATGTATATATATACTATATATATGCATACATCCATATATATATATTAGAGAAAGTTTGAGGTCACCCCGAATCTCCTTATAGATCTAAATATGGATCTGCAAACTATCTAGATATGCTTATATATATATATATAAGATTAATGATTATCTAAACTGTAGGGTTTAGGGGAAGGTTTGAGTATGGAGCTAAACTGAGGTATCTAAGATCCAAACACGCAAGATGTGAGGGGACCATGAAGACAGATCTTGTCTTAGGTTGGCATAGATAGGAGCTTGATGGCATCAGCCCCCAAGTTGGCTAGCTCATCCGCCCTTTTATTACCTTCCCTATAGATATGATTAACTGTAAACCTATCAAGACCTTTGCATAGGTCTACAGCCTTTGATAGCAAGGTATTAAGTTTCCAATTGGGCATGCTCCCTTTCCTTAGAGCATTGACAATTATAGCCAAATCTCCCTCAATATCTAAGCATTTAGCTTCAATTTTCCTGTATAAGAGCAAGCCTTCCACCAGGGCCATCAATTCTGCCCAGTTGTTTGTGTTGATTCTAGCCAGAGAGGCAAGGGATGCTATTTCCTTGCCTTCCCAGTTATGAACAAGGCATCCTATCCCAGCTTGCCTTTGGTTGCCTCAGGCGACCCCATCAAAGTTTAGCTTCAGCCACCCTTCACTAGGGGACTGCCATCTACATGTTGCCCTAGATCAGAGGCTGGCCGAAGGGCCTACTCCTACAAAGGGAGGAAAGGACAAGCCCTTACATCATTTTTTTATCCTTTCATCCCTATAAGATATAGAAGCATTTTTTAGTGAACCTGAGGTAAGTCTATTGTTCACAAGCTCAGTGACAATTGACTATATCTTATTGATGATTCTTAGGGCATCTAGTTTTTCATTCTTAAAGAGGCACCTATTTCTTTCTTTCCGAAGTTCCCACATTATGGATGATGGGAGAGCTCTCCATAAACCTTCAAAGAGACATCCATGCCTAAGGAGAGGCCAAGCCATGAGCATCCCTAAGATGGTGTTGGGAAAGGCTGCAAACCATTCAAGTTTATTGGTGAACTAGATCCAACATTGATGAGCAAAGGGACAATTAAGGAGTATATGATTGGTGTCCTCCTCATCTACTTCACATAGAGGACATCTACTAGGACCCTCATAGCCCATATGCCTAAATTTGTCTGCAGTGAGGAGTTTGCTTTGGATCGGCAACTAGGAGAAAATACCTGCCTTAGGCAGACAATTTCTATCCTAGCAAAGATTCAATGGAAGCTCTACCTTAGGTCTTAAAACTGCTTTGGATATGTGAGAGTACCCATCCTTGGAATTGTATTCTCCTCTTAAGGAGCCCTCCCATATGAGCTTGTCCTCATCATGACTTAAGACAAAGTTCCTAGAATTAAGAATTGACAAAAGTTTATGCTTGTCCCTCTATGAGATGGCTTCATCATCCCTTTCGATCCATTGCCAACCAACCCCTTCCTTTGAAAGGGAGAGATAACTATTTAGCAGGGGGCCTCTATGTGATTCAAGAAGGGCCCTGGTAACCCCAAAGTCATGGATGTTTTCAATGGCTTTATACCCTCCCCAAGAATCTAACCAGAAGAGGGATTTGTCCCCAGACCCCAGGTTCTAGGTTAGCCTGTCAGAGATAATCTTCCTACAATCGAGCATAAAATTCCAAAGGCAGGAACCTTTGGGAGGGTTGGGCTCCTTGAAGATTTGGGTTGGATAATCTCCATTAAGGTATTTGAGGTTAAGTAATCTTTCCCATTTGAGGTGAGGAGATTTGAATAATCTCCAGACCAGCTTGGCCCCCAAAGCTCTACCTTGATCTCATAGGTTTTTGATGCCAATACCACCATCCTCTTTGGGTGTACATATCTTATCCCAAGAAATGAGTGAGATTTTGTGGTTGCTATTAGTACCTTGCCAAAAGAAAGTTTTGAGATGCTTGTTGATCTCAACAAGTTTGGAAAAAGACAACCATTGGAGGGAAATCTAGAAAATGGGCATAGTTGATAAGATTGATCTAACCAAAGTAGCCCTGCCAACCAAAGAGAGCCATTTCCCTTTCCAAGTACTAATTCTAGACTTGATCTTATCCACTAAATTGTCCCATAAATTAGAGGGTCTCCTGCCTCTGTTAAGGGGAATGCCTAGATATTTGCAAGGAAGGGATCCTTGACTAATTTCCAGGACATTGCAGATTTCTTTTCCTAAAAGGGGGTCTATGTTGAACAAAAAAACTGCAGATTTAGCTAGATTAACCTCTTGACCCAAGGCCAACATGTAGGAATTAAGGATGTCTTTAAAGGCACAAGCCTCCCCTGAGCCACCTTGCCCAAAAAGCATTGTGTCATCAACGAATTGCTGGTGGGTGAAGGGGGGGAGGCCACTGGTGATAGGAATACCTTGGATCTTCCCCTTCTCTTTAGCTACTGAAATAGATCTACCTAGGGCTTCAGCCATAATAATGAAAAGGAAGGGGGACATAGGATCACCCTGCCTGAGCCCCCTCGAACTACTAAAGAAACCTTCCAGGGAGCCATTAAGTAGAACCGAGAATCTAGGGGTGGATATGCATTCGAAGATAAGGTTGATCTAGGTTTTGGAAAAGTCGAAGGCCTCCAAGCATTTGCAAAGGAAGCACCAATCAACTTTGTCATAAGCTTTACTTATGTCCAATTTGATTAGCATACTTAGAGATTTGTTGAGCTGAACCGAATGAATGGCCTCCTGGGAAATAATCACCCCATCATAGATTGATCTATCTGTTATGAAGCCAGTTTGTTCCTTGCTAATAATTAAGGGGAGGAGATTCTAGAGTCTAGCTGCTAAGGTTTTAGTTAAGAGTTTATACAGAGTGTTGCAGAGAGCAATTGGTGTGAAGTCATTAAAGCTCTTTGGGTTTTGTTTTTTTGGAATGAGGACAAGGAAGGTATTGTTGACTTCTTTAAGAATCTTACCTGAATTCCTTACCCCCTCTAAGGCATCCATGATTTTTGTTCCCATAAAACCCCAACATTTTTGAAAAACGCTAGTGGGGAAGCCATCCGGGCCCGAAGCCTTATCTAGATTCATCTTGAAGAGGGTAGATTTAACCTCCTCCACTAAGAATTTCTTTAATAGGGTTTGGTTGTGGTCATTGGTAATGAGTTTCAGGAGATTCTTAATAATATCAAGTTGGCCCCTAAGGTTGGAGCCTTCAAGATTGTTTAAGATATTCTCATAGAACTTAACTACCTCAGACACAACCTTATCTAGTTTAGACAAGATGGATCCTTGGGTGTTCATAATCTTAGAGATTTGGTTGACCCCTCTCCTTTGCTTGGTGCTATTGTGGAAGAACTTGGTATTCCGGTCCCCATCACTCAACCAAGTCTCCCTAGATTTTTGTTTCCATAAGATCTCTTCGTAAGATAGTATCTTTTCATACTCTAAGAGTAGGTCCTTTTCCTTAAGGAAAAGATGCTCATCCATCCCCTTCTCAAGTACCTAAGTGTTAACCTTATTGAGATCATTCTTTATTAGGGTTTTTTTGTCAAAGATGTTACCAAAATTGGTCCTATTCCACTCTAAGAGCTTCCTTTTTATAAGCTTTAACTTACTAGCAACAATAAACATCTTCGAACCTAAGAAAATGGAGCTACTCTACCATTTCTCAAGTAAGTTTAGAGAGTTGTCATCTCTAAACCACATATTCTCAAATTTGAAGGGGCATTTTTAGGGGCATTGTCGGATGATAAGTATAATTGGAGTGGGAAATGGTCCGATCCTGATAAAGGGAGATGCTCTACCTTTAGGGAGTAATTTAGCTCTAAGAGCCCTCCATAGATAAAGAACCTATCAAGTTTCTCTGCAATATTACAAAAACTAGATCTTCTATTGTTCCAGGTGAAGGCAGTCACTGCCGTCTGGATTTCCAATAGAGAATTCCTATTGATCCAGAGATTGAAATCTACAGCTGAAGGAGGAAGCTTGCTACTTCCTCCTCTCTTATCTGATGCCTTAGTGATAGCATTGAAATATCCACCAATGATACTTAGGTCATTCCGGAAACTTCCTAGAAAGGACTCAAATTCCTTCCAAACCTTCACCTTATCCTTATTCTGGATGGGGCCATATATGTTAATTAGTTTGAATCTAAGGTTATTTTTGTAGCTTACTACATCTTCTCCTATCCAATTCTTCTGAATCTCTAAAGGTGTGAATGAAAGGGTTCTAGAATCCCAAATGATGGCTAAGCCCCCTGAGGCACTTGTGGCCGGGGAATGTTTTAGTTGTCTAGCCCCTAATTTTTGCTCAAAGACATTTTTGTTTCTTGAATTAACATTAAGTCAGGTTTAGAATCAAAGATACAATGCTTTAAGATGAGTTGTTTGTTAGGGGCATTCAAACCCCTAACATTCCACGTTATGATTTTCATGGCTCTATGGGGAGGACCTTCCCCTCCCCTACATTAAAAAGAGTAGATATTTTGGATTGACCTCTAGCTTCTCCATCCTTCAATCTCAATTCAGCAAGGGATCTCATGCCCCTTCTTTTACTAAATTTAGCATAGTCCGGAGAGTCTTTGCTTTTAACAGAGTAGAGAATGCCTAGGGTGTTAGGTTGCTGATTTTCCAAGTTCTCTGATGCTATAAAGAGTTCATCTGTTTCTAAGTTAACTCTAGTAATATTTACTAGATTATTAACAAGGAGATCCTTTTGTCTTTCCAATTCCTCATCATCATAGATTTCATCAACCAATTGATCCATAAGGTCGTTTACTACTTCTTCCCCTATAAAATTGGCAATGATGTCAACTTCCTTAGACACGTGGTCACTCTCAGATACTACAGTTGTAACAGAGTCAACCCATGGCGAAGAAGGGCAAGCCTCTTCCCCTAGAGGGGCCTTCAGACTTGAGATTGGGGAGAATGGTTGATTCTACTGAGAAGCCCATTCTTGATCTTGGGGGGGATTATCCTTCTCTTTTGATAGCATTGGGATGGTGAGATTCCATAGAGGGGAAGTTTTTGAGGAGCTCTCTCTCTCTAGTGGGGTAAGAGAGCATGATGGTAACATATTTGTCATACCAAGCTGTTCTGTCTGGGGGAGCCACTCACAAATTTTTCCCTCTTCCAAGTTTCGATCCCTGAGAGAAGGGTCACCTATAGGGGGAATAACAAAGGATAGTGGTTGGGGAGGAGAACATAAGGTCTTAACTGGGGATCTCTGATCGTGGCAGGGTGATTAGTGCTAGTATTATTAAAACCCTTAATGGAGAAACCCCCTCCATCCACAAATCTAACTGGAACAATTCTCAACTTGGAGATTGATTTAGGGAAAGCATTTTTAAAGGGAATCTCCCTTGGCCTTTTAACTTTGAAAGGACCATTGTAGAAGGGTAATTCAAGGGATAAACATAGATTATCGCATTTTAGTGTTACTGGTTTGATAGTTTTAATGTTAATATCCATGTTAACAATCAGAAGATGGTTAACGAAGCTTAGGACTGAGTTTTTAACTTCTACAAATTTACCTATTTTGTTCCCTAAAATTCTTAAAAAATCATTATTTCATAATTCAACCGAAATTTTTCGAGTGATATAGCTCTATTGACCATGCATGAATTTAATTGAGAAGGATGAAAGAGGGTTTGCCATCCCTAGCAGTCAAACCCTAAGCCCATGAACTCTGATAAGCCCTTGTTTAGCAATGAATTTCTTAAATTTTGATTACCGCATTGAATAGCTAAGAACTGATCCCGAAGGATGCCAATTTTTACCTAGTTATTGAGAGAAGGCACCACCCAGTTAGCAATTTGTTCAGTCGAGATCCCCCAACCTTTCCATCATGCAAAAAACATTCTATCATTGCAATGCATTTGATACATATCTAATGTTTGGAAACAATATCAATGATTATCCCGCTAGGGCTAGCTTTAGGTAGTTTGCCAACAGACTTTTTAGTAAAGAGAATGGAAGCCGAGGGCCTGTTTGTTTGATTAGGTTTTACAGAACCTTCATTCCAACCAAGGTTGGGATTTTGCATAAGACAATTTGATTGCCCTTCTGCCTTATGATTTCTACGCCTTACCGACTACCATTTTCGATCTCTGCCTTGGAGTGAAGGAAGGGGAGCCCTAGCCGAATCAACCAGAGAATACTTTGTTTTTTGCAAAGAAAGCTTCTTGCTTGATGGTTCAAGATTTAACCCTGCTTAGTTCGTTTGCCCTAGTGTGACTAGCCAGAACCACAAACCGATTTCCATAGCCTTGGTAAAAACCTCTCAATGGAAAGGGATGCTCACAGAGAGGTAATGTCTTGATTCTGCTTTTCGCATGTAGAGCCGTATTCGCCAAAATTATTATAATTGAAACATATATTATTGAATGCACACTTTTACCATAATCTATTATTCTGGAGACACCATCTCTCAATTATTAGATAAAAATAAATACCTATTTTAGTATCTCTTCCATTATTATGTTCTAAACTTTTACTAGCAATTAATTTTTTGGATGAATAGAAATATGCACTTGGCTTCTCCAGATAAAGATGTCCAGTAATTGAGACTTTACAGGAAGGAATAAGGAAATATTTTTGCATTGAAGTGCACCTGCAAAAGGAGGATTGCACTAGGCCTAATGGAAACTTTATGAGAAATAGATTTAAGGTCACAAAATCTTGGATTGCCAATATTACTAATATTGTTGGAAAACATGGGACATAGAATTTGAGCACACAAATAGAATAAACCTCACATATTCTTCGAATACAATGTCAAATTAAAGCTAAAAAATATAATCAAATATTTGTCGGTGAGTTCTGAATGAAATTTATGTATCTTTTGTATGTTTAATGTTGTGATGTAGTTACTTAATAGAAATTTATATAGCTTACTCTTAAGTTCAAATGAAGGATAGAAAGAAACTGGAGGAAGAGAATATAATGAATCAAAGGTATCAAGATATACTTAATGTAGATTCCCAAAATTTTGAACCAATCTATGTTTAAATATAAACTTACAATAAATAGTAACCTTTTCGTAATTGCAAGGTAAAGACACATTTTTCTTAACAAAACCTTGTATTGTCAAACCAACATATATATACGAAATGACAACCTAATAAGAGTATACTTGTATTAGGTGTGATTTATGTGAAGATATATATTTATTACCTATGGTTATATCTAAATTAACACATTATGGAAGCCACCTTGGCTTAGTAGATGGTAAAGTTGAAGAAAGTCTTAAACCCACCTTAGTAAGTTGGTTCATTGTTGTCCAACTTGATCATAAGTTTAAGATATTTATCTTGAGTTTGATACTATTAGTGCTTAGGATAAGACATAACTTTAGGGATTTAGGACCTACAACTCTGTGCACCAACATATTGGTGTCATTGTTAGAGTAGAGTCACTTTATTATGTTTTTCAAAGACATTGGTGATTCAATAATTTTAAGTTGAATTGATATTTTGGCACAACTAGGAAGATGAAGTCCTTTTATGATATAAATAAAACAATTTTCTAAAAAAGAAAAGTTTATATCTCTTGGTTGGAGAATGATAACTCTATTCAAAATCAAATCCAAAATAAGCTTGCACATTCAAGAATAAAAAATAGAAAGAGGAAGGAAAGATAGAGATTGACAAGGGAAAGAAGATGTTTCAATTTTAAGGTGAAAAGACAAGAAGCCACATGGAGAGATAAAAACTTCATTAATTCACTTAAGTCAAAAATTCAAGATGCATCTAGTTAGTAGGTACATCAAGTAGTGCAGGTGCAAATTCACCAAATTAACAATTCAACATCAATATATTTCTATTGATTTAACTAGTAACATGGTTAGATTATATAGGAGAGTTTATAGGCTTAATATTGGTACAAGATCCTTCTAGATAGCAACATAGGTTTATTAGATGGGTTTATGAGAGCTTTCAAATTATAGTATGGAGAAATTGAGTCAAAACTAAGTTTACAATCCATTAGCTAACATAAAGAAAAGAACAAATGAAATAGTTATTGATTACTTAAATAGAAAGTTTGTGATGACAATGGGAAAAGTGTCTCCTTATTTAAGGTTAAATGGATCAATATTTTTGGTCCTAGCTTGTGAGGTATTTGATGCAAATTTGGCCATCAAACATTAAGGGAATATTAGGCCATGGCAATTAACATTGAGAGTAATACAAAGGATTCTAATTAAAATGTTAAGAGAGGTAATTACAAGCTCTTAAGGTATGATGCAATCCCTTTGAAAGAAATCCCCTCACCACTAAACATAGACTTGGCCTTGGGTTAATGGGGGAAAATAATGATGTATCTTGTAAGGTTGCAAGAAATGTAAAGGGATTAATGTACCATGTCCACACGCTTCAATGAAGGTTAAATATTGCATGATAGGCCAGGTATAATCATTGCTGGCCTGAATAGAATGAAAATCAAACAATTTATAGACAAGAAAATAAAGGACATTAAGAAAGATAGATTCATAATCCCCTGAAAAAGGATCATATGAATCTTCAAGAGGATTCATTCTAGTTCCCAATATATTATACTATCCTTGTAATATAGTGAAGTGTGTTGTTACCACAACACTCTAGAAGAGAAAGTGATCTCAATTGAATATGACACAACTAAAAATTATCAAGATGATGATGTGGAATATCTTGATGCTTATCAAGAGGACATGATTTCTTTATACAAGACCATAATAGCTATCATATTTAATATGTGTTTCTAAGTAAGACTTCAATAAACTTAAATAACTTATGTAGTAGATGTATTAAAAAACATTTACCTTCCAATGAGGATATGAAATATCATACCAATGTACCTATCTTGTAAGTAACAAGTAAATACTAACTACTAAAAAGGCAAGTGGTTGCCAAAGGTCATATTGGAAATGCTACTACACATGATATATTTATTGCACATATGTTGGTTGGAAATTTTTCAACCTTGTGAAGTTTACAAAATTGTGGTTTCGTGTGAGATTAAATCTCTTCTAATTATAAGGGTTGACTACCCCTTTTCTTATTACTCTCACTTTCTTAAAACAAAATTCTAACTACTAAACCTATTCAAATCTTGTGTTTTACACCATCTCATTCTCTTATAATTACTGTTTATGGGGAAAATGGATAACAATTAAACAATAATATTGAAAGGCTAAAATGAATCCAACCACTAAACCCTAGCCTAACAATGAACAAAGATCCACCATAACATCTGAAGATAACCTAAGACAATGCAAATAACTCAAAATCACAAAGATTATACCATCACATGTCCAATAGGGTTTTGATCTCCATTCTTCCTATCTCCATTGATCTTGCTTGATATATTTGCTCTCAGATTTTTGTATGCATAAGAGCTCAACAAAGAACGGAATGTGGTTGCAAGTGGAATTGTAGTGTGCTCAAGATTGTAGAATAGATCATTGTCATACTCATAAGAACTCATATTTACGGATTCTTGAGCTTCTTTAGCTATTCTCCTAGATTTTTGAAGACGGGTTTCAACCATGAACTAGGTGTTTAACAATATGTGAGAGACTAGACGAAAATGACAAGAGTATGGAAGACCAAGAGTTGTATGGAGTGTAAATGAATCTTGAGGTGTACTTGCAATGTCCCAAGTGTAAGACCAAGTATGTAAGTAGTAGAGTAGGTGTGACTTCCAAAGAGAGGATAGTTTCTCTTGATGAGGTAAGCTGACCTTGACTCTAAGTAAGACCAAATGAGACCCAAAGGTAAGAAACCTTGATGAGGGACCACTTAGCAAAGTGTAGTAGTATGTAGTGTGTTGAAAAAGTATGATGAGGACAAGCAAGTGACCTTTTGACTCAAGTTTAGACAATTGTGAATGTAAAATGAGGTATGAAGCAATGATGGACTGTATGAAACCTTAGAACAGGCTGAATGCTAGATGAAATCTGAAGAGACAACCTAGGAAGCTCAAGTATGCCGAAACTGATTTTCTTTGTTTGCTTGACTGTTAGAGTTTTTAAATCCTAACACAGACACCTCTGTATACTTCACAGACGCGGTTCCAAGACACAGACGCTTCTTTGTTTGACGCAGACACTGACAAAAAACACAGACGCTATTCTGTACTTCACAGATGCGCTTATCCGACGCAGACGTGGTTTGAACAGACACAGACGCGTTTCTGTAACCTTAGTGCAATTTTTCCTATCTGTGAAGTTGTTTTGTTGTGACCAAATCTGATTGTTCGACTGTTTTTCGTGACAAGAGGACACAATGTTGATGACTCAATGTTTGCAGACTGTTTAGACTCCAAAAGTGTGTTGTTTGATGTAAAAAGTTTTTTGCATACACTTGAAGACACAAAAGACACAATGTTTTGCTGTTTTGTTTTGAATGTTTGAGTGTTTAGCATAAGACAAGCACAAATCTTAGGGCTGGCCAAGACAATAGTTGTTGATCCCACATAGGGTTTTACCCCCGAGGCTACGCTATTCAGAGTGGATACTTAGATGCTTGACCTCACTGGCTCCACCCTCGGCACTCACTTCTCGGGTCAGCCAAGCATCAATCCCCATGAAAACTCCCCATGGCAAACTTTGTATCTCTACTAAGAACCGTATGTGTGTGGGCAGCTACCAGAGGTCCGACCTCCTGCCTCAACAACTAGAAGGATTTGGGCTTCTAAAACAAAGAGGTTCTAGTAAGGGCATCCGCTCGTGTGGCCATACATGCGACACTTTCAGCTCTGTAAATACAGAAGGCTCCCAGCCGGTAGGGGTTACGCCCTACAAATGATCAAATAAATTTGATCAAACGGGTTTATGGGGAGACATAGTGTCGGTATGAATTAATCAGCACACGTTATTCATAGTTTTCACCATGAATACATTTGATTACAGTGGTTTGGATGAGGTGGGTTTTCCTCGCTACCACTTGGGTCGTTCTCTTCTCACTAGTAGTCCTAATGACCACACGGAAAGACAGGCCCTCTAAAGATTAAACAAAAAGAGCCTATTGCTCAAGACACGAAAGACAATGATTCAATTTTAGTGCACCAATTGAAGTGTTTGCTAAGCTATGAAAACAAGGCACACAATAAAAATTACAAAACCCTAGCTAAGGCCCTGCAACAAAATTGTTAGTAGTTTGGGTTGTTTCAAATGATAACCCCTTCCTGCAAGCACACAAGTTAGGTAAATTTTAGAAAACCCAAAAAGACTTTGTGAAAAGGGGCCTTCAACAAAAACGTTTTTGCCTCCAAAGCAAGCTGCACAAACCAGGTTAGCTAGATCTGCAAGAGTTAGCCGAAAATAAACCAGATCCGAAACCCTAAGTACAAAAATCCGAAAACCCGAATCAAAGAAAATTGAAAAATTTGCAAAATAGAATGCACAAACGCCTTTATACCAGACACAGACGCGTTTGTACGACGCAGACGCGGTTCTATAGTTCACAGATGCGATCAGAAGTCACAAACGCTTCTTTCGAATGCAGGCACAGACACGGTTCGGAATCACAGACGCACCTTTCGGAAACCTGCAAAATAAAAATTGACAGAAACACAGACGCGATTTCTGATATCGCAGACGCTTCTGAAACACAAAAACACGATCCAAACACTTGCAGATGCGGAAAAACCTAAAATGTTGTCGAAAACTGTCCGATCTACAACTTCAAAAATGCAAAATCTGCAACAAAATGTTAAATACAAAGGGACAAGAGTCCCACCGGGCGTGCCAAAATGTTTATGGTGAAAATGGATAACAATTAAACAATAATATTGAAAGGCTAAAATGAATCCAACCACTAAACCCTAGCCTAACAATGAATGAAGATCCACCATAACATATGAAGATAACCTAAGACAATGCAAATAACTCAAAATCACAAAGATTATACCATCACATGTCCAATAGGGTTTTGATCTCCATTCTTCCTATCTCCATTGATCTTGCTTGATATATTTGCTCTCAGATTTTTGTATGCACAAGAGCTCAACAAAGAACGGAATGTGGTTGCAAGTGGAATTGTAGTGTAGCCAAGTTGCATGAAAGATCATTAGGGTTTGACAATGAAGAAAGCATCTCCTTAAATAGAAGACACAATAAGAAATGGAGGGTTAAGATTGAGAGGTGTAAAAAGAGAGGTCGGCTAGGATTAGAGGGTAGGCAAAAGAAATACCAAAATAATGAAAGAGGTAGGTAGTGTATGAATTAAGAGATGAATGACATGTGTCATGTGTAGAAAAAGATAATGAATTAACTAAATAAATAAAGATTTATTTAATTAATAGAAGAAGTAGGACAATTAAATAAATTAAACAGATCAATTAGTTGTTAATAGATTATAACTTTTAATCCACTTAATAACCTTTAAACAGATCAAGTACCTGTAAAGCACATACAGATGCCAACAGGAACAAATATTGGTAAACAATAAAACTTAACAATTAAATAGATAATCAATGCAAAGCAACCATACCACATAACACCATGATTTGTACGTGGAAAACCCAAGAAGGGAAAAACCACGATGGGAAGCCTACCCACAGTCAGATGATACTTCTGTAGAAAGTATGTGATACAATGAGGGGCCTACACATGGAGGAAGACACACTGCCTAGAGCATACTGCTCATTACAAAAGAGTCTCACTGACTACAGAGAGGCTACAACCATCTCAAGATAAATGGACAACAATCTAGAATAAAGAACTGCCAGAAATAGCATCTACCATGCCTGATTATAGTCTTAGTTAAGCTCAATACCGAAGGCCTTTGACCTCTTCCTTAATCCCAATTCGATCACCTATGATCGACCAAATATCCTTTGCATATGATATTGCATTCCAAAACCATGAACACTTTTTCCATTTCCATGCCACGATCTACAATGAGATCTTACATCATTTTATACAAACCCTAAGGCCTAAACCAATTACGTCAGCCACCTAAAAGATATTACAATAAGATCATTACATAAATCCATATTACAATGATGCGCCATGTTGGCTTAAGACCAAAACAATAATAACGAATCCATAGATAAACCCAAAACATCCCAGTAACGTATAGAGTACATGTTATCATGATACCGGTCCATAACCTAGATAGGTACTGGACCTATTCTGGGTCCACCATGCCAAAGAAATGTCTTCAAGTAGTTGAAGGATGATCAAAGAACATCTTTAGCATCCTAAAATCCATCAAGAAGTTGCACCAACACCAATTATGCATCCTGTCAAGATTCCTCAAAGAGAGCTTTGCCGATAAAGCCTTAAGCTAGTGTCGGTAAGAGTTTACCAGAGTAAATGATAGCATCCGATTACCAAGTCAATACCAACTGACCAAGACATGCTCCAGAAGCATGTACCACATGTAACCAATCACATTCCATAGATCCAAACATTCTGGAAGTGTCCAACAGATAGTCTCTTCTATCGGTAACACTAGATCTTCTATCGATAACCAAAACCTGTCTACTGGTAACCAACCATAACAGCTAGTGTTGACATCAATGCAACACATAATTAATTCATCCATAATTCCAACAAGTCTGCACAACCAAATTTTTTCTACTATTTAACAATACTCCTACAAAATGCTTTTACTCAATCAATTCAATTACCATAACAAGAATGACTTAAGAACACTCTCATCATAGAACACAATGAACTCAACACAAAGTTTGAGTGCCAAATGTGATTTATTTATTGATTGAATTTAGAAAATCACAAATGAACTCAAAGTTTCACTTTGTTTTTTTATTCCAACAAATTCTAGTTGCATATAGATAAAAGATGATAATTACAAAGAGCTCCCTCATATATATAAGAGGGACTATGAGGAAAATTAGGAAAAAATCAACTAACTATGACTAATTCAAAAGTAGAGTTTGATTTGACTTAGGACTTGTGCACTCCTACATGCAAATTTGCATATACAAAATAACACCTGAAATGTCGATTGCCAACTACAAAAATGCACCTACAACTAAAACTTGAAACTTTATTCTATAAATCTTGAAACTTTTAAAGATAATATTTTACTTTTGAGTCATCTGCTTCATCAACATGACTCAAGATGACTTGAGCTTGTGTAATTGACTCCACCACATTGGAGTAATTTTCTCTAGATTTCTTCAAGATAGATCCCATACTATCTATTAGCACTCTCATAATTTTCAGGGAAATTATGAGTCCAATGTGAAAATCAAAATCATGCACATTGACGTATCTCCACAAGAGCCTTTGTGAATGCTTTAGGGTTTGGTCTTGAACTTTATCCTAGTCATGAAGCACATTCAAATATTCATTGGGCATGCATTTTCATTTTGTCAATGATTCCTATTTAGGTTACCCGTGGCTTAATTTCCTTCCTTATGGGTCTCTTATCATTTAAAAACCAGTCCTGAGTTCTAATGTTTCTTTTCAACCAGTGATCTTGGGATTTGATTTGTCCTAAGTATTTGGCCCTACTTGTTTGATATCGTAAGGACATAAGTTAAGTGCACATGCTTCATAGTTATTCTAAAGTGGACAAAGTTTCAATGTCATTGGTACTTGTTGAAGTGATATGCATACATTGCCAAGGCTCTGAGTCTTGTTTATGATGTGGCAATTTGGCGGTGTCCTGCAATATAGCTTTTGACTCGATGAAGAAAAGATACCTTCTCAAGTTTCGAGTAACATCTATCAGTCATGAGGTTTCAAGTTGTGTAGCTTTGGTGCTCAGTGAATTATTTTAAAGCTTTTGTTGAGTCTTGAGATCGTGTCAGGAAAGTGTAAGAGTTAAGGTACTTAGGAACTTAGTAAAGTCATGCTTGCATCTAGGCAAGTCCCAAGTTATTTTTGATATGACAATTGGGAGGTGTTCAAAATGACAACTTGGGGATTGATGAGGTATTTATTAGTATCTTGTCAAGTTTCAAGTAGGGTATTCCCATGAAGATTTCAAGCAGTTGCCACTCGACAGAGTTTTTCAAAGGCTTTTGATGAGTCACCGAGTTTTACTATGCCCTGATGAAGTGTCCAAGAGATCGCGGTTACATGATGATGTATGAGCTGACTCAGAACTCATTGAATGTACAGGGTAATGCAGTTGGATGCAGAGTTATCACTTTATAGAGTATTTCACCATTTTCTCCGTCACCAAAAATCTAGGACTATCCCAATAAATCCTCAAAGACCCATGGATGTTAGCATGAGAGATTTCAAAATGAATGAATCAGGTGCACTTGTTAGAATTACAAATACTTTTTGAGAATGAAAAAATGTCCATTGATATTCCATGTCCGAAAATAATAGAAAGTGCAATTCACATTGGTTGTTGTAGTATGTGAGTAAATAAAAGTGATACCATTGAGCAAATTTGATATCCAGTTCTAGTAGCCTCGAGGTTTGAAGAGAAAGGAAACTAGATGAGATACCAAATCAACCACTTCTCGTCATTATTCCTAAGTCAGGTGGCTATGTTATAAGTTGTATTATCAAGCCTTAGGAGGATAAATATGTCTTCATACAACACTCATTTTTTTTCAGAATGTGTTCCTAATTGTGGTTGCAGAGGTAGTGAAATGAAGTGTATAAAAAGTGAAGTTGGGTTTTGGCATAAGGAAAGATAGTCTGGTGGTGTTGGAGGATTCATGTCATGGAATGTATGTAGAGGCCCCAAATTGAAGCAAGTAGATGAAGTACTTTGTAGCCAAAGAGATATTAAAATTGCCAATGGTAACTAGAGGGATATTAAATAGTTATGAGTGTAGTTATGAGATTCAGCTGCAATTGTAAATAATTCCTATCTCTTTGTCAACTATCATCTCCCACTCACAGTAGGCGGAATGAAAAGGGAGATCTAGATGAAGACACAAGAGATGTGGGTTTGGAGTCATTCATTCTTGTTTGACCAAAAATGTCAAAGTTCTCCCCTACCAGGAAGCACAATAAGAATCCTTCATCCTGTTATTCTTTGCATCAATAACCACAAATGTGCGGTGGTGACACGAATCACAAGGTGGTTGGTTTTCATGGAAGCTCTCTAACCTTGGCACCAAATATTTAATGTATACCAATCAAGCAGATTTTCTTGAAGACAAAATAGGGGCAACATGTTTTTTGACTTAAGGAATTTTCTCTGGAAAATGGATTAATGAAAAATGAGAAATTATCACATGTAAAATGACTTTTACCTCATTTTGCATTCCTCAACTTATAAAAGGAATGCCATGGATGTAGGGAAGACATTCCAAGGTTTTGAAATCAAGCAAGGGTAGGATAGAGTCAGACTATTTCCATGGGCTATGGGTAGAAATTTCAGATGGTAAAATAATATCTTATGGGCAAGTGATATCAGTTTACAACGTGAGAAATAGAGTCATAAGATTGTCTCCATGCTGTATATCTCACTATTACATAAATTTAATATATAGGATATATTTAAAATTGTCATTTTATTTTTTTTGATCGTATGTCGTATGATTTTTTCTTTTTCTCAAGTAGAAAACTAAAGCGCTTTAATTGTATGGAAGTAACATGGGGTGTATAATATTGGATTTGTAAGTAGAATCTTATGATCATACAAATGGGTTTGTTAATACAAGATGTTAGCAATTATGTGATGCATTGATATGCATAGAGTTGTCTGTAAAAATTCTTTTTCATTTCTAAGTTAGACCCAAGAACTTGAAACATGCGATGGTATATATCGAGTTTGATATATCTTATAAATGCAAATCAAATTATCCAAATTAGTCTCAATTTCATGTTTCATAGTGTAGAAGTAGAGTAGGAATTTTACTCTTAGATAAGAAAGAATAATGTAAACTAGAATAGAACCAATTTTGGATAAAATTTTATATATTCTAGCTAAACATGTTGAGAGTTATCTGTTGTATACAATATTTTCCATATATTGTTTGAAATTCACAAATATTGCAAAGGTTTACCTGCCCGGGTCTTGTATAGCCCAAAGAGTAGGAGAATTACTCATTGCTTGAGTAGTTCTTGTTAATTGGCCACTTTTCTTAGATTCCTATTGATAGAAGAGGGCTAATTCTTAGGAGAGTCTGAAGAAGTGAGTGATAAAACCAACACAATCCAAGATTAATTGAATATCTATCAATTTGTCAATTGAAGAGAGAGTGAAATCTTCTCTCTCAACTTTGGTCTGAATAAGCAAGCTAAATTCTTGTATGGCCAAATTCAAGGGTAGCGATTTGTGATCCTGATCAAGTAAATCACAAGGAAGTTCATCAATTTAATCAATGATTATTTTCATTATCTTGTCACCCCCTCTAGGTCTTCAATACGTTTCTCTAAAAAAATCATATGATGCTTTAGCAACTCCTTGTATTGAATATACATTTTCCTAGAAGGAATCACATTATTGTCAGCCAAGACATCTAGGGAGAAATCCCTAATCTTTTTCTAGGCATCAAAATTATTTTCATGCATAGTCATTGCCTCCAAGAAGACTTTTAGTGTTGCATTCAATTCAGACCAGACACTCTCCACATTGCTAATCAATTTAGAAGCATAACTCAAAAGGTGGGTTCCTTGATTAAGCATCCTATCCATCCACTCACTTATTTCTCTACCTTGTGAGGCAACCTGCTCAACTTGTTTTATGACTTGCTCATCAACTGATGAAGTCATTAGCTTAATTACTTTTGAAGACTTTATTATCTTAACTAACACAATGGTGAGTTTCTCTACTTGTGCCTTAAGCTTATCTTTCTTAACCTTCTCTTCATTTTATCTTGCCATAAGAGCATCAAAAGTTGACTGAGAATATTCAATTGTAACTTCATGGATTTTATTTCCAAGATCAAGTCTTCTTATCACATAGTCCTCTCCTTGGACTTCACTTAAATTTTATCAGGGGGAGGCTTTGTAACTTCTGCATATTTACTCTTCACACTATCTACCTTAGCCCTTGAGATGGTTTTAGATTTATTTATGGTCTTTGGTTTGATAGACACTAGTTGATTGAAATCAAAATTGTCAGGAGAAATAGCTTACTTCTTCCTCTTGGGAGTATTAGAAAGTAACCAAGGTGGTAGGATGGAGTAATCATCAATATTGATAGAAAATGCTTGAGAAGATGTTCCTTGGCTTCGAATAACAATGGTTATAATTAGGGGAGTGGAAGTCATAACAGAAGATGAATTTTCAATAGTTGTGTTATCCTTTATTTTTCACATTACCAAAATCGAGCGTACCACACAAATTTTGTACCCATTTGTGATTTTGTTTCTATATGCACGATTTGTAAGATATGTCATTCTAAGCATGTTTTTTCCTCCTAACTTCCCTTTTCCACTTAAGTGCTGAATCTAGGTGCAAATCAGGTTTGTAAATCCAATTTGCACCAAGTATTCTCTTTAGGTGCAAATCAGGTTTACAAACTCAATTTGCACCTCTCTTTTTTAATAGTTTTTCCCCATAGGTGCAAATCGGGTTTGTAAGCCTGATGTACACCTTGTAGGTGAAAATTGGGTTTACAAATCCGATTTTCACATTAAATGAACTTGAGTTACTAATTTCCCTTTAGAATAATTAAAATAGGAGTCTTTTTGTTTGATTTTTAAATCTCCCTTTTTCATTTTGATCTGTGATCGATTCTTTTTTATTTTTCTTAAAGATAGGAGAGGAAGATTTCAACTAATTCCTATTTGGGTATGTATTTTTCTCCCCAATTTTTAGGGTTTTCGAAACCCTTTTAAATTTTTTGAATGCTTTCTTTCTTTTGGATTTGAATTATTTATAGTTAAAGTGATGCCACACATGATCACTATCTCGAACAACATCATTTTAGTGATGTCGTCTAGGCCAATGGTCCCGAGCAACATCCCTTTTTATCATTGGTTTTGTTAAGCCAATATGGTGTTGGGTCAAGACCATAGGCCCGCCAAAAACCTATAGAAGATGATATTTTCTACCTCAAGGATGATGAATCATAGAGAAAATATCGATCCTCTGATATCTCACTAGAACTAGCGATAAGGGTGAGCCAGGGGATACCAGACAACAAACTAAGGAAACTACAAACTAGACGAGTTTCCAGACAACTCAGAAAAGTCTCTATGAATAGGAAAAATGTGTGTGAAAGGGAATTTAGCATGTTGCGATGGTGTCCTATTTGGACAAAAAGAAAAGAGTCATACAGAAAGACTTTGACGTCTGTGCAACTATCTAGAAGTTAAAATTAATTAAGAAATGACTATTACGTGAGCACCAACAACAATATAAGATGAAAGAAAAGGTAAAAGGTGAGAGATAAACACACAAAAGGTCCAAGCTATGAAGCTTCCATCTATTCAAGCTCCTCATGATCAACAACATGCACACATGCAAGAGAAAAAATGTTGGGGGTTGTGTTTTGGAGCCTCCCTAAGTTAGACCCCCATTTTGGTGTTTTCACCTCCATGGACAACCCAGATAGAAGCCACATAGAAATGAAAGATAAAGGAAATTAAGCTAAGAAACAACCAACACAATAAATTCAAGGAGAAGATATGAATGAGAAGAGAAATAAAATGAGTGAAGGAAGAGAAAGAATCCCTTATGGACTCCAAGATTTATCCTTCAAATGATATGATGTGAATGTTGTAAAATGATCCAAGATTGAAATAATGTACACCTTGCAAAAAATGTGTAAATAATGCTCAAATGGATCATCAAGAGCTCTTTCTTCCATAGAGTGATCAAAAGATCCAAAAAATGAGTTCAAATGAAGGAGATATAGGTGCTAGAAGGATAATCGATGTCGGTGGCCACATGCAGGAGCGTTATGATTCCTTCTAGGTGCAAGCGTAATGCTCAAATGACCACCTATGGACTATCAAGTTCATGAGATGTTAGAACATCGTGCTTTAGGCCTGAAGGTGACAGGTCAAAAAAGTTGGTGGAATACCAACTTGAAGATGATAAAGTGATCCCGAGTGGACAAAAGGACAAAGATGATAGTACATGAATTTTGATGATATGGAGGAAGGTATCAATTGTTGTGATGAATTGTACAAGATGTGATTTTTGATATTACATTTTGCCCCCACTTTAGTGAGCATGTATTTGCTGAGAGATGTGAAGATAAAGTAGAGGAAGATAGAGAGTCACAATAGGGAGGCATATTTTCATTGATCAGACAAGGTTTTCCCTAGTGGGATGGAGCTAAAATTTAGAATAGATATTATTATTTGATACATCACAAACACGCTAGCTGTAGACTAGCATGTCAGATGATAAGATAAAGGATAAAGATAAGTGATAGAGCGTATTAGAAATGAGTCTACCTTTGGAGGAAAGCCCCTTGTTACAAAAAGATACAAGACAAGTTGTCGTCGTGATATGAGATATGCCAGTATGGATAGCAAAGTGTATTATACTAGATAGACATACGATGGGGCAATGAGATATGCTGGTATGGATAACCATACAATAGGGCGATAAGATAGATAGATTTTTCTAGTGTGGGAAGTGGTATGCTAGATAGCTATGTGATTAGGAAATCAAAGATAGATTTGGTAAGTAGATTGGCCACTATAAAGGCAAAGTAGGATAAAGAAAAATATTAAGTGGTTTGGCCCCCACCTAGGCAAACATGAAAAAGCGATCAACAAAAACAAAAATAAATGCAAGAAGCTAAAATGACAAATGCAGATCATAAAAAAAATGTAGATATGATGGCCCCCCTTAGAATTATATGCATGAAAGGCATGTTATTATAAGGAGAAGAGAAGTTGTGGCATGTTAACATAGTAATATGTTTCCATGGAATGCCAACAGTAGCTGGTGTTGGCAATGTTGCATTATATTAGACAACTGAAAGATTGTTGGCATTTCATAAGGATATTGAGAAGGTTGTTGATGATTATGGATATAACTGATTAAGGATGTTTTACTGTCTTGATATTATTATTTTGTCATTGATGTCAAGAAATTGATTTTTTAATTCAGTATGATGTTGCCATATCTTGAGAAGTATGATTTGAAGATTATAAAGATGTCGGTAAAAGACATAGGAAATAATATGATGAATAAGGGGATGTATAAGGTATTCAATGGGGAACTATTACCGAGTCAGACAATGATGAGATCATGATGTTTTAGATTGTTTTAACATCATACATATGTTGTAAATTGTAAAGGTTAATACTATACTATGTTATCATGCAAAGAACCTAGTCGGTAAACCCTAAGGTTATTGCTATCGGTTAATGAAGGTAGAATGTCTACCAAGTGAAGTTTAGTATTCACCGAGTTGTTACCAAGTTGTAACCGAGCTATAATAGAATGCATTAAATGTTTGCATTCATTATTTAATGAAGGAAGCTGATGAGCTGGAATTGATTAAATGATTGGTGAGCCGTGAATGAAGTATGTTAATGAATCTAAGGCAATGGAAAGTAGGCATGAAGATCTACAGCTCAGATGGAACCGCAATACCCTAGCACAAGTTCCAAGAAATGTATACAAGTTCCAAGGTGGGGTAAAAAGTTTTCAGATCGAAAGATGCATTGAACTTGGACAAGATTGAAGATTTGATGGCTATGATTGATCATGGGAAATGTGATCAAAGAGATCAAGCAGTTACCTAATTGTTTATAAATAGGAAACTATTGATAAACAAGGTATGCCGTCAAGTGCATGCACAGGGATGCTACATAGTGATTACTAAGCACAGAAGCTTGAAGACCTATTTGAATAATATAGTAGAGAAGCCCAACATATAGACAAGATTAGTTCTATGTCTAGATTGTATTGAACAAATAGGAATTTGCTTTAGCATTTTAGATGTGAAGTTGTAGATAGATTTTATTACTGTTATTTTGTGAAAGTGACAGAAAATCTCTTAACCAAGTGGACTTAACAGTCTTATTTGTAAAACCCTCTAGCAAGGTGACATTCTGATTGAGTGTTTGAAATCCTTTAACAAGGTCACTTCTAACAAGGTGGAGATCCTAATAGATCTGAGGGAAATCCCTTAACCGGGTCACATCTAGAAATGTGTTTGTAATCTTTAACAGGATTTTCTTTTAACCGAGCATACTCTAGAAGAGTATATTTCTTAGTGGGTCCGAAATCCCACAGTGGTTTTTCCCTATTTGGGTTTCCATGTTAAATCTGGTGTTATGAGGTTTATGATGTTTATATGCTTTTGAGTTTGCATGTTTAACAGTTTTGGTTTTATTACTGACATATATGTTACTGAGGTTGAATCTGTTGTTTTTATGGATGATTTAGTTTGTATGATTTACCCCCCACTCTCATCTTGTTGGCTATTGGATATGTACTTATATTAAGTATCAGAACTATCAATTAGTATCAGAGCTTTGGACTCCAGAAGGAAAGTTTAAAGGCACTCGAGTTAAAGACCCAAAGATGTATAAGAGGGATGCACCGAAACTGAACAAGTCAAGTTTCTCTACATGGTAGAAAAGGATGAAGCTACATCTATCAAGAGTTGGAGAATATGTTGTATACTATCTAGAGAATGATTTTGTCACACCGAGCACCTATCCATTGACTATGGAAGAGATAAAGGTGAAGCAAGAACATATTCAAGCAATGATTGAAATAACATCTGCATTGACCGACTTAGAGTTTAATGATCTAGAAGGCTGCAATGATGCATTGGCAATGTGGGATAAGCTCATATCAGTATATGGAGGAGATGAACATGTTGAAAGAGCAAAAGTAGATAGTCTAAGAGGACAACTTGAATCTATGAGGATGAATGAAGGTGAGATCATAACTCAGTATAGTACAAGACTAAAGGAGATTGTCAATCAAATCAAAGGAGCAGGTGGAACTATTGAAGAAAAGGATATAACAAGTAAGTTGTTAAGAACCCTTCTACCAGCTTATGCAATCCAAGTCTCTGCAATCAATGAATTGAGGTCTGTACCTAATATGCCGGTTTCTTTAGATGCTACTATTGGTAAGCTACATGCATTTGAATTGAGTAATTTTGATAACAGTGAATCTTTGGTAAATAAAGTTGAATTCGTATTTAGTTCTTTTCATCTTGATGAATCTGATGATTTCAATGAAAGAAAGTATAAGTACTCTAAAGGAGATCACAGTGGAGCAAGTGAAAGATTTCGTAAGAACATGGAGGCAGTACACAAACTATATGAGGAAATCAGAAAGCAAGAAGAGTTTGAAGCACTATTAGCCAAAAGGTTACCAAGAGGCAAAGGTAAGTATAAAGAAAAATTACCTTTGAAATGTTTCAATTGTGATAAGATTGGACATATGGCTTCTAACTATCCTGACAAAGATTCTACTGAAAAGAGAGATTACCGAGATGACAGACAAAAAGATAATCATTATAGAGGACACCGAGACTTTAGAAGAAGAGATAGAAAGACATGCTTAATAGTTGATGAGGAATCTAATGATGATAAATCAGATGAGACTGACACAAAGGAAGTAGTTTACGTGGCTATAAAAGATGGATCAGATGAAGAAAGGTATGAAGAAAAAGCCCTAATATCTCACATAAACACTAATGATTCTTGGATTATAGATAGTGGATGCTCACATCATATGACAGGAGATAAACACAAGTTTGTTACATTAGAAGATTATGATGGAGGCTATGTTAGATTTGGTAATGATGCACCATGTCTGGTGAAAGGTAAAGAATCTATAACACTTCTTGATAATGCAAGATGCAATGATGTTTATTAGGTTGAAGGTTTGAATTACAATTTGTTGAGTGTAGCACAACTAAACAACACAGGTTACTTAATAGAATTTCAGAAAGGAATTGTCAAAGTTCATGACAAGAATGGAAAGTTAGCTGCTACTGGGACACAAACAAAAGGTAACACATTTCACCTTGACTCAACTCATAATAAGTGTTTGTATGCAAAGATTGATGATACCTGGTTATGGCATAAAAGGTTTTGTCATCTAAATTTTGATAATCTTGATAGTTCTGATACTTAATATAAGTATAGATTTGATAGCCAAGAAGATGAGAGGGGGGGGGGGGGTGAATCATACAAAATTAATCATCAATGAAATCATTAGATTCTACCTTGATAACATATATCAGTCATAGAATAAAAACTGTCAAACATGCAAACTCAAAAACATATGAACAATATAAACCTCATAACACCAGATTTGACGTGGAAACCCAAATAGGGAAAAATCACTGTGGGATTTTGGAACCACTAAGAAATATACTCTTCTAGAGTATGCTCGGTTAAAAGCCAATCCTATTAAAGATTACAAAACAAATTGCTAGATGTGACCCGGTTAAGGGATTTCCCTCAGATCTGTTAGGATCTTCACTTTGTTAGAAGTGACCTTGTCAAAGGATTTCAAACACTCATTTAGAATGTCACCTTGTTAGAGGATTTACTTGTAAGACTGTTAAGTCCACTTGGTTAAGAGATTTCCTATTAATTTCACAAGCTAACAGTAATACAATCTATCTGCAACTTTACATCTAAAATGCTAAAGCAGATTCTTATTTGTTCAACACAATCTAGACATAGAACTATTCTTGTCTATCTGTTGGGCATCAATACTCTGTTATTCCAATAGGTCTTCAAGCTTCTGTGCTCGGTGATCACTATGTAGCATACCTGTGCATACACTATTTATCAACAGTTCCTTATTTATAAACAATCATCTAACTGCTTAATCTCCTTGATCACATTTCCCATGATCAATCATAGCCATTAGATCTTCAATCTTGTCCAGGTTCATTGTGTCTTACGATCTGAAAAATGTTTTACCCTGTCTCAGAACTTGCACAATCATCTTGGAACTTGTGTTAGGATAATGCGGTTCAATCTGAGCTGTAGATCTTCTTGCCAACTTTCCATTGCCTTAGATTTGTTAACAAACTTCTTCCATGGCTTGCCAATCATTGATCCTCTCTAGCTCATCAGCTTCTTTCATTAAATATGATATGTAAACATTTAATACATTCTGTTATAACTCAGTTACAACTCGGTAAATACTAAACTTTACTTGGTAGACATTCTATCTTCATTAACTGACTGTGATAACCTTAGGGTTTATCGACTAGGTTCCTTAGGGTTTACCGACTAGGTTCTTTGCTTGATAACATAGTGTAGTATTAACCTTTACATTTTACAACATATGTATGATGTTAAAACAATCTAAAACATCAAGATCTCATCATTGTCTGACTCGGTAGAGTTGCCCATTGAATAACTTATCCCTATATTCATCATATTCTTTCTTGTGTCTTTACCGACTTCTTTATAATCTTCATATCATATTTCTTAAGATATGGCAACATCATACTGAATTACAAAATCAATTTCTTGACATCAATGACAAAATAATAATATCAAGATAGTAAAACATCTTTAATCAGTTATGTCCATAATCATCAACAACCTTCTCAATATCCTTGTTATATTACCAACAATCTCCCCCTTTGGCATTGATGGCAAAACCAATTGATTTGACTGTTAAGAATTCAGATTGCTGTGATTCTGAAATGCTAAAATGCTCTCCCCCATACATCAGACTTCTCTTCTAGTTTTCTCTCAATCTTCTTAGGTCTTCTCCTCCTGGTAGTCTTCTCCTCCTTGGGCAGGTCTTCTCACATCAGACTTCTCTTCTGGTTTTCTCTCAATCTTCTCAGGTCTTCTCCTCCTGATAGTCTTCTCCTCCTTGGGTAGGTCTTCTCCTCCTTGGGTAGGTCTTCTCCCCCTTGTAGTCTTCTCCCCCTTTGACAACAATGCTAAAATGAAAAGAACTAAAACATAAGTTGTTTCTATAAGAAGTTATTTCCTGCTGATTTGCCCTGTTGATAGGGGTAGGACCCCTAACTTACTTCTGAGATATTCAAAAGTGTCCTTTGGTAGTGGCTTGGTGAAGATATCAGCTATTTGTTCCTTTGTGTTAACATATTCCAACACCACTTTCTTTTCATAGGCTTCTTCTCTAAGATAATGATATTTGATAGATATGTGCTTTGTCTTAGAGTGCATAACAGGGTTCTTTGAAATATTAATGGCACTAGTATTGTCATAGAATATAGTTACTGGCTCAGTAACTTTCTCATTTATACCTTCCAACAATGATTTGATCCATGCAATGTTGGTAAAATTTAGTGCTACAGCAACATATTCAGCTTCGGCTGTTGACTGAGAAACACATCCTTGTTTCTTGCTAAGCAAACTCACTAGTCTTTCTCCTAAGAAGAAAGCTCCTCCACTTGTGCTTTTCCTGTCATCAATGTTACCTACCCAATTAGCATCAATATAGAATTTCAAATCAAAATCATTTCCTTTCTGATATACTAAGCCATAATCTTCAGTGCCTTTCAAGTATCTGAAAATTCTTTTGATTGCTGTCATGTGTGTTTCCTTAGGATTTGCAGAGAATCTTGCAACAATACCTACTGCATGTGCTATATTAGGCCTACTGTGAACAACATATTGTAGTTTTCCAATCATGGATCGGTAGAGTGTCTCATCAACAGATGTAGATTCATCATTCTTTGATAGTTTGCAGTTTGTAGTCATAGGAGTACTTACTAGCTTTGAATCCTCCATTCCAAATTTCTTCAAGATTTCCTTTATGTATTTGGATTGAGTAATGAAAATTTCATTTTTCATTTGCAGTATATGTAAGCCTATAAAATACTTTATCTCACCGATTAATGACATCTCAAATTCTTTGCTCATTTCATTACCAAAGTTCTTGCATAAAGAGTCATTTCCACAAAATATAATATCATCAACAAATATGGCTAAGATTAGTATTCCATTTTCATCATTCTTCATGTACATGTTTCTGTTCTCACTTGTCCTTATAAAACCAATCTTAATCAAATAAGAGTGCAGTCTTTCATACCATGCTCTAGGTCCTTGTTTTAGACCATATAAAGCTTTGTTCAATTTACATACCTGATCTTTATTATTGTCTTCAACAAATCCTTCAGGTTGTTCAATGAAAACTTCTTCTTCTAATATTCCATTCGGAAATGTAGATTTGACATCCATTTGATATACCTTGAAGTTTTTGAAAGCAGCATATGCCAGCAATGTTCTAACTCCTTCAAGTCTGGCAATAGGTGCAAAAGTCTCACCATAATCAATTCCTTCTTCTTGAGCATAACCTTTGCAAACCAACCTTGCTTTTTTCCGAATGACCTCTCCTTTCTCATTTAGCTTGTTTCTGAAGATCCACTTTGTACCAATTACATTTTTGTCCTTAGGTCTTGGGACTAGTGTCCATGTGTCATTCTTCTTGATTTGATCAATCTCTTCAGTCATAGCATTTATCCAATCTTCACTGTTGAATGCCTCTTTTACTATTCTTGGTTCAAATTCAGATATCAAACATGTGTTCTGTCTTAGTTTGTTCCTTGTCATCACTGGATCATCCTTATCTCCTATAATCTGACTTGATGCATGATGTCTTCTGACATATTTGGCTAATACAGGCTCGGTAGGCTCTATATGATCCTCCTCATCACTTGGTAACTGGATATCTTCCTCATTTCCTTCAACAGTTATCTCGGTAGGACTTTTTGGTTGCACATAGACAAATTCATCATAGTCTTCTGGTTCTTTGGAATTCCTGTCATCAGTTCTTTCTGAAAATTCATCAATTTTCACATTTGTACTTTCTACTATTTTGTTAGATGATTTGATCAGACATTTAAATGCTTTGCTTCTAGAAGAATATCCTAGAAATGTTCCTTCTTCACTTTTCTGATCAAACTTGCCATTTCTTTCATCTTTATGAACATAGCATTTGCATCCAAAGATCTTAAAATAACTTACGTTAGGTTTCTTGCCATACCAGATTTCATAAGGTGTCTTCAAAGTACCTTTCTTCAATTGAACTCGGTTCATGGTGTAAACAACTGTGCTTATTTCTTCTCTCCAAAATTTTTGTGGAACCTTCTTCTCAATCATCAGTGTTCTAGCACAATCCACAATAGATCTGTTTCTTCTTTCAACTATTCCATTCTGCTGTGGAGTCCTCGGTGCAGAGACTTGTCTTTTAATATCATGATCATTGCAAAATATGTTGAACTCATCAGATGTGAACTCTCCTCCTCTATCTGATCTAAGACATTTCAGTTGTCTTCCTGTTTCATTTTCAACTCTAGCCTTGTACCACTTAAACATTTGAAAAGCTTCTGATTTTTCTTTTAAAAACATTATTGACATCATCCTTGAATAATCATCGACAAATAATATGAAATACTTATCACCATAATAACTTTGAACTTTCATAGGACCACAAAGATCAGTGTGTACAAGATCTAAAATTCCCTTAGAAGTGTAGGACTTACTTGTAAATCTAGATCTTGTCATCTTGCCCATTTGGCATCCTCAGTACATAGCATTCTCAGGTTTTTCAAGACTCGGTAGACCTCTTACTCTGTGCTTCTTACTTATCTTGATCAGATTATCAAAATTAACATGACAAAACCTTTTATGCCATAACCAGGTGTTATCAATCTTTTCATGCAAGCACTTGTTTTGAGTAGAGTGAAGGTGAAATGTATTACCTTTTGTTTGTGTCCCGGTAGCAGCTAACTTTCCATTTTTGTCATGAACTTTGACAATTCCTTTCTGAAATTCTATTCGGTAACCTATGTTGTTTAGCTGTGCTACACTCAACAAATTATATTTCAAAGCTTCAACCCAATAAAAATCATTGCATCTTGCTTTATCAAGAAGTGTTATGGATCCTTTACCTCTTACCATACATGGTGCATCATTACCAAATCTAACATAGCCTCCATCATAATCTTCTAACATAACAAACTTGTGTTTATCTCCTATCATATGATGTGAGCATCCACTATCTATAATCCAAGAATCATTGGTGTTTATGTGAGATATTAGGGATTTTTCTTCATACCTTTCTTCATCTGATCCATCCTTGATAGCCACATAAACAACTTCCTCTGTATCAGTCTCATCTGATTTATCATCTTCAGATTCCTCATCAGCAATTAAGAAGGTCTTTCTATCTCTTCTTTTGAAGTCTCGGTGACCTCTGTAATGATTATCTTTTTGTCTATCATCTCGGTAATCTCTATTTTCAGTGAAATCTTTGTTAGGATAGTTAGAAGGCATATGTCCAATCTTATCGTAATTGAAACATTTCAAGGGTAGTTTTCCCTTATAATTACCTTTGCCTCTTGGTAACCTTTTGGCCAATAGTGCTTTAAACTCTTCTTGCTTTCTGATTTCTTCATATAGTTTGTGTACCTCCTCCATGTTCTTCTGAAATCTTTCACTTGCTCCACTATGATATCCTCTAGAGTACATATACTTTCTTTCATTGTAATCATTATATTCATTCAGATGAAAAGAACTAAATGCAGATTCAACTTTATTTATCGATGACCCACTGTTATCAAAATTACTTAACTCAAATGCATGTAGCTTACCAATAGTAGCATCCAAGGAAACTGGCATATTAGGTATAGACCTCAATTCATTGATTGCAGAGACTCGGATTGCATAGGCAGGTAGAAGGGTTCTTAACAACTTACTTGTCACATCCTTTTCTTCAATAGTTCCTCCTGCTCCCTTGATTTGATTTACAATCTCCTTTAGTCTTGTACTGTACTAGGTTATGTTCTCACCTTCATTCATCCTCATAGATTTAAGTTGTCCTCTTAGATTATCAACTTTTGCTCTTTGAACATGTTCATATCGTCCATATATAGATATGAGCTTATTCCACATAGCCTTCGCATCATTGTAGCCTTCTAGATCATTAAACTTAGAATCGGTCAATGCAGATGTTATTTCAATCATTGCTTGAATGTGTTCTTGCTTTGCCTTTATCTCTTCCATAGTCAATGGATAGGTGCTCGGTGTAACAAAATCATTCTCTAGATAGTATATAGCATATTCTCCAACTCCTTATAGATGTAGCTTCATCCTTTTCTGCTATGTAGAGAAACTTGACTTATTCAGCTTAGGTGCATCCCTCTTATACATCTTTGGATCTTTAACTCAAGTGCCTTTAAAATTTCCTTTCAAAGTCCAAGGCTCTGATACCAATTGATAGTTTTGATACTTAATATAAGTATAGATATGATAGCCAACAAGATGAGAGGGAGGGGGGGTGAACCATACAAACTTAATCATCAATGAAATCATTAGATTCTACCTCGGTAACATATATCAGTCATAGAATAAAAACTGTCAAACATGCAAACTCAAAAGCATATGAACAATATAAACCTCATAACACTAGATTTAACGTGGAAACCCAAATAGGGAAAAACCACTGTGGAATTTTGGACCCACTAAGAAATATACTCTTCTAGAGTATGCTCAGTTAAAAGCCAATCCTATTAAAGATTACAAAACACATTGCTAGATGTGACCCGATTAAGGGATTTCCCTCAGATCTGTTAGGATCTTCACTTTGTTAGAAGTGACCTTGTCAAAGGATTTCAAACACTCATTTGGAATGTCACCTTGTTAGAGGATTTACTTATAAGACTGTTAAGTCCACTCATTTAAGAGATTTCCTATTACTTTCACAAGCTAACAGTAATACAATCTATCTGCAACTTTACATCTAAAATGCTAAAGCAGATTCTTATTTGTTCAACACAATCTAGACATAGAACTATTCTTGTGTATCTGTTGGGCATCAATACTCTATTATTCCAATAGGTCTTTAAGCTTCTGTGCTCAGTGATCACTAATCAACATCTCTGTGCATACACTATTTATCAACAGTTCCTTATTTATAAACAATCATCTAACCACTTAATCTACTTGATCACATTTCCCATGATCAATCCTAGCCATCAGATCTTCAATCTTGTCTAGGTTCATTGTATCTTACGATTTGAAAAATGTTTTACCCTGCCTCGAAACTTGCACAATCATCTTGGAACTTGTGTTAGGGTAATGCGGTTCAATCTAAGTTGTAGATCTTCTTGCCGACTTTCCATTGCCTTAGATTTGTTAACAAACTTCTTCCACAACTTGCCAATCATTGATCCGCTCCAGCTCATCATCTTCTTTCATTAAATATCACATGTAAACATTTAATGCATTCTATTATAGCTCGGTTACAACTCGGTGAATACTAAACTTTACTCGCTAGACATTCTGTCTTCATTAACCGACTGTGATAACCTTAGGATTTACCGACTAGGTTCCTTAGGGTTTACCGACTAGGTTCTTTGCTTGATAACATAGTGTAGTATTAACATTTATATTTTACAACATATGTATGATGTTAAAACAATCTAAAACATCAAGATATCATCATTGTCTGACTCGATAGAGTTGCCCATTGAATAACTTATCCCTATATTCATCATATTCTTTCCTGTGTCTTTACCGACTTCTTTATAATCTTCATATTATATTTCTTAAGATATGGCAACATCATACTGAATTAGAAAATCAATTTCTTGACATCAATGACAAAATAATAATATCAAGACAGTAAAACATCTTTAATCAGTTATGTCCATAATCATCAACAACCTTCTCAATATCCTTGTTATATTGCCAACAAATCTGATCAAAATAAGTAAGAAGTACCCAGTAAGAGGTCTACCGAGTCTTGAAAAACCTAAGAATGCTATGTGTCAAGGATGCTAGATGGGTAAGATGACAAGATCAAGCTTTACAAGTAAGCCTTACAATTCTAAGGAAATTTAAGATCTAGTGCACATTGATCTTTGTGGTCCTATGAAAGTTCAAAGTTATTATGGTGATAAATATTTCATATTATTTGTGGATGACTATTCAAGGATGATGTCAGTAATGTTTTTAAAAGAAAAATCAGAAGCTTTTCAAATATTTAAATGGTACAAGGCAAGAGTTGAAAATGAAATAGGAAGACAACCGAAATGTCTTAGATCAGATAGAGGAGGAGAGTTCACATCTGATGAGTTCAATTTATTCTGCAATGATCATAGTATTAAAAGACAAGTCTCTACACTGAGAACTCCACAACAGAATGAAATAGCTGAGAGAAGAAACAGATCTATTGTGGATTGTGCTAGAACACTGATGATTAAAAAGAAGGTACCACAAACATTTTGGAGAGAAGCAATAAGCACTACTGTTTACACCTTGAACTGAGTTCAATTGAAGAAAGGTACTTTGAAGACACCATATGAAATCTGGTATGATAAGAAACCTAATGTTAGTTATTTTAAAATCTTTGGAAGTAGATGCTATGTTCATAAAGATGATAGAAATGGTAAGTTTGATCAGAAAAGTGAAGAAGGAACATTTCTAGGTTATTCTTCTAGAAGCAAAGCATTTAAATGTCTGATCAAATCATCTAACAAAATAGTAGAAAGTGCAAATGTGAAAATTGATGAGTTTGTAGAAAGAAATGATGAAGGAAATTCCAAGGAATGAGAAGACTATTATGAATTTGTCTATGTTCAACCAAGAAGTCTTACCGAGAAGACTGTTGAAGAAAATGAAGAGAATATCCAGTTACCGAGTGATGAAGAAGATCATACAGAGCTTACCAAGCCTTTATTAGCCAAGTATGTCAAAAGACATCATGCACCAAGTCAGATTATAGGAGATAAGGATGATCCAGTGATGACAAGGAACAAACTGAGACAGAACACATGTTTGATATCTGAATTTGAACCAAGAATAGTGAAAGAGGCATTTAACAATGAAGATTGGATAAATTCTATGATAGAAGAGATTGATCAAATCAGGAAGAATGACACATGGACACTAATCCCAAGACTAAAGGACAAAAATGTAATTGGTACAAAGTGGATTTTCAGAAACAAGCTAAATGAAAAAGGAGAGGTCATTCGAAACAAAGCAAGACTAGTTTGCAAAGGTTATGCTCAAGAAGAAGGAATCGATTATGGTGAAACTTTCACACCTGTTGCTAGATTTGAAGGAGTAAGAACATTGTTGGCCTATGCTGCTTTCAAAAATTTCAAGGTATATCAAATGGATGTCAAATCTACATTTCTGAATGGAATATTAGAAAAAGAAGTTTTTATTGAACTACCTGAAGTATTTGCTGAAGACAATAATAAAGATCAGGTATGTAAATTGAACAAAGCCTTATATGTTCTAAAACAAGCACCTAGAGCATGGTATGAAAGATTGCACTCTTATTTGATTAAGATTGGTTTTATAAGGACAAGTGAGAACAACAATATGTATATGAAGAATGATGAAAATGGAATACTAATCTCAACTATATTTGTTGATGATATTATATTTTGTGGCAATGACTCTCTATGCAAGAACTTTGGAAATGAAATGAGAAAATAATTTGAGATGTCATTAATCAGTGAGATAAAGTATTTTATAGGTTTACAGATACTGCAAATGAAAAATGAGATTTTTATTACTCAATCCAAGTACATAAAGGAAATCTTGAAGAAATTTGGAATGGAGGATTCAAAACTAGTAAGTACTCCTATGACTACCAACTATAAATTATCAAAGAATGATGAATTTGCATCTATTGATGAGACACTTTACCGATCCATGATTGGAAAGCTACAATATGTTGTTCATAGCAGACCAGATATAGCACCTGCAGTAGGTATAGTTGCAAGATTCTCTGCAGATCCTAAGGAAACACACATGAGAACAATCAAAAGAATCTTTAGATACTTGAAAGGCACTTAGGATTATGGCTTAGTATATCAGAAAGGAAATGATTTTGATTTAAAAGTTTCCACTGATGCTGATTGGGCAGGCAACATTGATGATAGAAAAAGCACAAGTGGAGGAGCTTTCTTTTTAGGAGAAAGACTAGTGAGTTGGCTTAGCAAGAAACAAGGATGTGTTTCATAGTCAACAGCAGAAGCTAAATACGTTGCTGTAACACTGAATTGTACCAACATTGCATGGATCAAACAATTGTTGGAAGGTATAAATGAGAAAGTTACCGAGCCAGTAACTATATTTTGTGACAATACTAGTGCCATTAATATTTCAAAAAATCCTGTTATGCACTCTAAGACAAAACACATATCTATCAAATATCATTATCTTAGAGAAGAAGCTCAAGAGAAGAAAGTGGTGTTGGAGTATGTTAGCACAAAGGAATAAATAGTAGATATCTTCACCAAGCCACTACCAAGGGACACTTTTGAATATCTCAAAAGTAAGTTAGGGGTTCTACCCCTATCTTCTACTCACTGACCAAGTTTGGTGAAAGCATCAATTCGTTGACTCTATCAAATATCTTTTGGGAGTTGATGCTGATTTATACACTTTAGGATGTTTTCTAAAGGTGTACAAGAATTATTACAGGAAATTATATAGGGAACAAGAATTGAAGACAAAATGCTCTGACCAAGACTGAATTGATACACAATAGTAGGAATTCACTTCATACAGAAAGAAATTATGTTCTAGTTCTTTACTTTTTGGCATTGTTGTCAAAGGGGGAGAAGACTAATATCAAAGGAGAAGACTAATGTGAAGACTATCAAAGGAGAAGACTACAAATTGGAAAGAAAATTGAAGGAAACAAGAGAAGTCTAATGTATGGGGGAGAGCATTTCAGCATTTTAGAATCACAACAATCCGAATCTTTTAAGGTCAAATCAATTGGTTTTGCCATCAATGCCAAAGGGGGAGATTGTTGGCAATATTGCATTATATTAGACAAATGAAAGATTGTTGGCATTTCATAAGGATATTGAGAAGGTTGTTGATGATTATGGATATAACTGATTAAGGATGTTTTACTATCTTGATATTATTATTTTGTCATTGATGTCAAGAAATTGATTTTCTAATTCAATATGATGTTGCCATATCTTGAGAAGTATGATTTGAAGATTATAAAGATGTCAGTAAAAGACACATGAAAGAACATGATGAATAAGGGGATGTATAAGGTATTCAATGGGGAACTATTACCGAGTCAGACAATCATGAGATCATGATGTTTTAGATTGTTTTAACATCATACATATGTTATAAATTGTAAAGGTTAATACTATACTATGTTATCATGCAAAGAACCTAGTCGGTAAACCCTAAGGAACCTAGTCGGTAAACCCTAAGGTTATCACTATCAGTTAATGAAGGCGGAATGTCTACCGAGTAAAGTTTAGTATTCACCAAGTTATTACCGAGTTGTAATCGAGCTATAATAGAATCCATTAAATGTTTGCATGCGTTATTTAATGAAGTTGATGAGCTAGAATTGATTAAATGATTGGTGAGCTGTGAATGAAGTTTGTTAATGAATCTAAGGCAATGGAAAGTTGGCATGAAGATCTACAGCTCAGATTGAACTGCAATACCTTGGTACAAGTTCCAAGAAATGTATGCAAGTTCCAAGGGGGGGTAAAACATTTTCAGATTGAAAGATGCATTGAACCTGGACAAGATTGAAGATCTGATGGCTATGATTGATAAACAAGGTATGCGGGAAAGTGTATGCATAGGGATGCTACATAGTGATTACTGAGCACAAAAGCTTGAAGACCTGTTTGAATAACAGAGTAGAGAAGCCCAACAGATAGACAAGATTAGCTCTATGTCTAAATTGTATTGAACAGATAGGAATCTGCTTTAGCATTTTAGATGTGAAGTTGCAGATAGATTTTATTACTGTTATTTTGCGAATGTGACAGAAAATCTCTTTACTGAGTGGACTTAACAGTCTTATTTGTAAAACCATCTAGCAAGGTGATATTCTGATTGAGTGTTTGAAATCCTTTAACAAGGTCACTTCTAACAAGGTGAAGATCCTAATAGATCTGAGGGAAATCCCTTAACCGGGTCACATCTAGCAATGTGTTTGTAATCTTTAACAAGATTTGCTTTTAACCGAGCATACTCTAGAAGAGTATATTTCTTAGTGGGTCCAAAAAATTCCACAGTGGTTTTTCCCTATTTGGGTTTCCACGTTAAATCTGGTGTTATGAGGTTTATGATGTTTATATGCTTTTGAGTTTGCATGTTTAATAGTTTTGGTTTTATTACTGAAATATATGTTATCAAGGTTGAATCTGATGTTTTTATGGATGATTAAGTTTGTATGATTCACCCCCCCCTCTCATCTTGTTGGCTATTGGATCTCTACTTATATTAAGTATCAGAACTATCAGCTAGTGGCACATAAATGTTCACAACATCGATGGTGAATGCAAGAGGATAGGGGGATCTAATAGTTTGGTATGAGAACCCATAGTAGTAAGAAAATATATATGATATAATTGCAAGATGGGTATATCATCATAGCACCTAAGTTCTCATGTCTGAAGAAGAGCACATTAAGACAAATATAAAATAAAAATTTGGGTCAACATGGAAGAATGCCCAAAATGCCTCCAACACTTTGCATCATCCCCAAATATCAAAAAAGAAAGATATAAAATATATAAGAAGTAGAGAGACAAATAGAAGAAGATACATGATAGAAAATTTCTCGTATTCGAGCTCCTATGGGTAACTTGGGTCCTCTGGGAGGGAACAAACATATAAAGAAAGCATGAGGGAACACAATCAAGTGTGCATGCACAAAAATATGGAGGTAAGAGATAAACATCCTAAAGGTCATCCCATATGAGATCAGCATCCCCCCAATCTAGATCATAGGGAGAACCACGATGAGCTCAAAGAGGGAGCATCACAAGAGCTTCACTAGGCACCTCACCAATAGCAAGGGAAAGGGATGAAGCAATAACAACATCTGCATCCACAAGCTTGGAGGAGGCAAGGGTCAACAATCATGTGAAGATCATAGATAAGGCCAAGATGTCCTCCAAGGATTTGAACAAGCAAGCCTCTGTAGAGAAAGTAGGTGACTCGCTCAAGGATGATGAAACAATAACAGTGTTGCTAGCCTCTTAGAGAGGGGCAGTGACAAAATCAGGATAAGGGGGAGCCTTCTTAATCATACACATAGAGACAGGAAAAGCAACAGGCACTGAAATAGGCATAGAGAAGGAGGATGAATATACCTGCGATGGTTTCCACCATCATAACTCTAGAATGGGGCCCTGCTCAAGATTTCATTATCCGGATAGGAGAAGTGGGTGTCCTATCAACCTTGGTAGGCCAAAGGATTCCATGAAAAATCTAATGCTGGAATAGTTGCAAAGCAAGGGGAGTAGACAAATCTACACTAGACATCACCTGCATATGCAACATGTCAATGGACCAAGACAATGGAGGTATGTCCAACAAGGAGGTTTATGAGGGGCAGCTCCAATGAAGGAGCAAGAAAAACCTACACTCGCTTAGGGGGAGGCTCATCAATAGGCCCTGCAACAATGAGAAGCACAACCAAAGATGATGCGAAAACTGGAGCAATAGACGAAATAAGATCTAATGCAATAAAGTTGGGCACTAAAGAGGCGCCTTTCATGTCGAAAATTTAGGGCAAGCACGAGATTTTTATTTTTTTTAAAACATAACTTTAAAACATTAAATCAACAAATATAAAATATTATAACATGTTTCATCTTAAATATGTGTATAGTTAATCTTTTCTACTAGCTTCAAGTATGCAATTTTTTTTTTATTAAATTAAATACGGAATCCTAAAATAAACACATGCTATTTTAACTTTTCAATTTAGCCCCAAAGATTATTTTGAATCCAAAAATCTAAATTCGGTAGACAAGGATACTAGTAATTTCCAACAGTTCCTAATAGCTTTTAAGAAGAAATTTAAATTAGCCTCGACACTTAGATTTTTAAGTATATTTCTTTTTTTTTCTACAATTAATTAAATATTAGGTTGAGCTAAAACAACTAGATTTATTTAATTAAAAATTAAATATCACTTCCCTGATTTTTAACTCAAAAATAACACAATCTATCTGAATTTAAAATATTAACTTCATTAATATATAATTTGTAAACGTCTCAATCTAATTAAATAATACTTCATTAGTAATTAAATTCATAAAGAAAGTATGATCTATAAGGTAAATACCTATATTTAGGTTCATCTCTAGAATAATAAAAATAATAATTTAAAACTAAGGATTTGCTTAATTCTTTAATTTTCATAAATTTCAAATTTTATTTTCATATATGTGTATATAAATAATTATACTTATATATATAAACACATATATAGAAATATATATATTTAATTAATATAATGATTTTTTTTCCAAATTTATAAAAGACATAGCCATGCAAACCCTAGCTAGGGATTTGCATTATAAAATACTCATTATATTTTAATTTTACCATTTTTATATTAATCCCCTAGCCCTACCCGGGCTAGGGTTTAATATTTTATTTTTGATTTGGGTTTATGTGCAGGGCCGAATGGAAAGTCTCATGGCGGCGGCCATGACGGATGGGTGGAGGCAATGCTCCCCAGTGGGTTGTGACCCACACAGTGGCCTTGGTCGCTGTGTGAGTAGCGGCCCACTGGTGCAGAGCACGGCCTGCACAGGGAGCCGCGGGCCCCTATGAGGGTCGCAACCCGCACAGAGGCTATAGCCTCTGTGAGGGACGCGACTTGCACAGGGTCTACATGCCCTACACGATCAAGGCCTCGATTTTCTCTCCTCCCCATTTTCCTTTTCTTTTTTTTTTGTGTTTATTTTTATTTTTAAAGTACAATATATATATATATTTTCATGTGTAAATAAGTATATATATATATACATATACATTTTTATATGTATATATTCATTTATATATATATATTTATATTTATATATACATTTATTTCGTAGGTATCTCCATGATATATTTTATATTCTACAACAAAATTTATATATTGAATAGTCCATAGTATTTTGATTCTAGGTATGTATTTGAACAGAATACTGAAATAATAATTTGTTTTCTTGTTGATTTATTTCCTTTAGTAAATGTCCTAGATGTTAAGATAAAATAGATGGATAAATAAATTTCTGAATCATTTACAACAAGAGTATATTAATTTTATTATTTCATTTAAACTGTTTACTATAGCTGTTTTATTTCAATCTTCAACTATATAAATGACTAGATTTAATAGTTTAACCAACAACTAAATAAATCTAGATTTTATTTAAATAAAAACTATAATAGATTGTGATTTTCATTTTCTGCAATAAATAAATTGACAGACTTTGCAAAAATCTACTGCAACTATTTAAGTGACAGATTTGGATACTTTATAGCTAAAACATAGATGTACTAAGTTAACCTTAGATTTATCTTATGCATAAAGTAACTGACTGATTTTAGTTAATTTCATACAACAACTGTAAAAAGTTATATTTACATAGACGAGATAAACTATCTATCTTAGTTACTAATTTCAGAAATAAACGAAAAGACAATTTCCAGAACTATAATGTACTATACTACATTTACAGAAAACATAATTAAATGATTTATTTATAGCCTACAATATGCATGCAACTCTAATCTATTTATTTCCTTTTTATTTTATTTTGAATGCATAAGAATAAAATAACTTTCTTTCTTTGCAATTTATTATAAACACATTAGATATAATATTTTTAACTTTGGAAAAACTAATTTAGGAATACTCATTTCTTTTCTGCAATGAATAGCATACTAGAATAATACAACTTTTAAAATGTATTTCAAAAACACTATTATCACTTTACAATGGGTCTCTCATTTCTAATAAATGAGGTCTTTTTCAAATAATAATTACATTTACAAATAATTTCCTGCAACAAATAACTCCTGCAACCTTCCACTTGTCCTATTCTTTTCTTCCGACAATCCTACATTTTAAATCAAAGCTATGACCATGGAGAGCTCACCTCCTAGCTTAGGCTAACTGGTAGCCACCCCCGAGCTCAGAGAACCAAGCCTTAGATGGGTAACAAACATGCAAACACAAAAGACAAAATACTGACAAAACTCAAACACAATCTCAACCTAGGCTACACTACACCACTCATTGTGATGTCCTTTTTCAAGGGTGGTAGTGGACCAAGTACCCTGAGGAGACTGCAAGTATGGAAAAACATATAGCCATCTCATGGCAAACCAAATATAACAAGTATAACAACCCCATATTCCTTATGCCCCCCAAGGCATTCATGCCTTATTTCCCTCCTTTTGACCCCCAATGCATAAACAAGCCATGCAGCAAGGGTCACATAAAATCCCTTGTGATCACTCTCATAATGAGAGCCTCTCACTCGAGGGGTATCACTTCTACCACCCACAAGATCCTCCTCTCTCCCAAGAGTAGGAGGTCTTGATTACTCCCAAAACACATACATTGTATAAACACAAAATACCAAATAAATTTCCAAGAAAACATGCACGAAAAACTAGTCTTTTACACAAACATTACTTTCAAAACACATGCAATAAGAAATCATTATAATAAGAATACAACCAACCTTAAACTACCCAAAGGTATGCTAGTTTTGTTGAGGATGAGCAGCCCAATTCCACGGTTCTTCTCTTTCTACCCTTAGCCAAAATTCTCAAACCAAATTCTATCTTTTTGTTTTCCAAAATCCTCTTGTATCCAAAAATGGAGAGTGGGTCCTTACCCACTAATTTTCTAATTCTTGCTTAAGAAGCCCATTGTGAGAATTCTCACAATTTTCTAAAAACTAAAAAGGAAGGTAAGGTAGAATGGGAAAGGGAACTCTCGTTCGGAAAGGAAGGTTTACAACTAGGTTCAAGTCTTCTAATTTCATTTTTCTCACAACTTAGAAAAGTCACTTTTTAGGGTGTCTAAAAGGTCACATGGGAGTAAAAACTTGCCTAAGACTACCCCTAACCCTTAGGTATACCTTATGGGCTTTAGGAAACCCTATTAAACTACCCTTAGGTGTCCATTTAACCCTTTTAAAACCCCTCTGAAGTTAATTTTCGGGTCAAACCTAAGTTGACTTCCCCTAAGATTCTCTTCCCAAGTCAATTATGGAGTCACATTACATTAATTGAAAAAGCTTTAGTTAATTAAACAATTCCCTCCAAGAGACAAATTTAAATATTCAAACATAAATCCACACATGTGTCAAGTGACACAAAGAAAATACTTTTACAAAATAGCACATGAAATCTTGTCTCTTGTTGGATTTAAATAAATCAATTAAATAACATTTAACACACATGCATCATTTACCATTACGAATAAAATATGACACAAATGGGGTGTTGTCTCTCCAAATAGACAAACCCTGGTTTTACGAACATATATAGGTCTAGGTTTGGTTCTCCATAATATTTCCATGGTCACATGGATATCTTTTCCTGCGCCACTCAAATACACATTAGTAATTTCCAATAACCTCGTATAATATTAAACACATGAATTAGAATACACATCAAACACTTCACATACAATTTTCATTTGAACAATTCAATATATCTCATATCCAATTAAATCCACATAAGCAATTATCATAATTCTCATAATTTTGGTCCACACATAAAACATACATCTTAATTCTATTATCATAATAAAGTCCTGCAAATCCAATAATGACATACATCATCTCCAATTTATCCTATTCTAGAATCATATAGAGTTTTTTATCATAAAGCATATAAATGAAGAATCAACATTCATCAATGTTATCCAATCATGGAATCATATAAGTTCTACATCCAGACATAGCTGACATATGTTAAATCAAGATTATCCAATCAATGGATCTTTTAGGATTTCAAATTCATAACACGTCAAAATGTACACCACAAGGTGCAATAACTCTATAACTTGGTTCAATTACTTTTCTCACCAATCTATCTGTCTAACACAGTCCATTCTATTGAATTATAAAGAATTTATTAATAGGGTCAAACATGGTCAACTAAGTTAGTCAAAGCTTGGTTTGGGGAAGGCCTTACAGTGCCAACAGATTGCAAGGCAACCTTGTGCTCATGAGCTAGGGCTTGTTGATAGCATTTATGCTAATTACAACGGAGATAACGGACATCGACTGAAGCTCAAGAGGACTCGAGAGCATCATGATCCATAGGAGAGGCCTCTAGAACTATGTCAGGGGTAAGAGAAGGCCCAACCGATGGAATGAGAGGTGCATTTGAGACCTCTCTTCACTCAAGGAGCAGCGGGAGGAACTGAGGGTGTTGATGTGGGTTGTGAAGTAGGTTCAAGCGGTGATGAATGAACATGGGAAGAATTCCTCCCTTTTTCATATCTAGAGGGCCGAGGGATATCAACCATGATTGGGAGCTCAAAGGGAGGGTGGGCTATAGAATTTGATAGCATAGGTGCCTTTCCCTTATCTATAGGCATGGGAACAAAAGACACCATGGGAGGCTATGTAGTCCTAGATGAATGTGGAGCTCTATTTGAAGGTGTAGGCTTAGCCTTGGCCCCTGATGATGAGAGGACATGATGTACTACCTACTCCAAGACTAGGATAGATAGAGCAAAGGTTGATGCAGGAAGAGGAAACAAATAGCTAGGATGAGCTGATTTAGGGGCCAACTCCCCCATCTTATACTGATAATATGTATGGTACATCAAGTCACCATGGGGAAGCATAGACACTAGCAGAGAAGACTGAGAATGGTCAAGGGAGAAGTCCCCACGGGCTACTAGGGCTTGATATCCAATATTCTAGATGATATGCATCAAAAATTCATGGGAGAACATGACACATTTATGAATTAATGAAGGGATTGCCTCCATAGAAATTAACCAAGGAATACCTAGTTTAGCTAGAAATAGGTCTGATTTAGGAATGATCACAAATATAGGTATCGCCTTGGGTCCTATGTAGACCATCAAGGTGATGCTACCAAAAGGAGAGAAAAAAATTGTTATGTGTTCAAGTAGGGTTGCTTGAAATTCATCATATGTGGGTCTATGCCAACTATTCACAAATAGAGTCTCTTCTATGATAACATTGACTCTATAGGATGGGTCAACCATCACACCTATGACAATTTGACCATTCAACTTAGTAGGGATGTACAAAGGAGTAGGCTCTCCATAGTACAGGGCATTCAGAGGGATGAAAGACATGTCATAAACCTTCTCCTTATGGCTAGGAGGTGAACAAATAGGAGTGATGGTGACCATGGTCACAAATGGACCATCATCCGAAGAAGGATCTGACGTAGAGATGAAATTTTTTGAATGCAGGGGAAAGGGATCGGTATAGATTTGCAAGTCATTGTTGGTTTTATCAATGGACTTGTTTGACTTGTGTTTCTGTGCATCAACTTTCATTGCACCATTGTCAATCTGGTCCTGGACAAAGTGTCGAAGATGATAATGTTTCTCAGTGTCATGACTAGGCACATGATGGCAATGACAAAATTTGGATCGATCATACTAGCATGGATAGGGCCTTCTATCAAACAATAGTTTAATCTTGGGAAGGGTGATAAGATTGCCTTTCAACAATAGCTACATTATTCTTAAGTAAGAGTCATTCAATTTAGTGAAGACTTTGTTTTTCTATGATGTTGGTGCAACAACCATTGGAGAAATAGCCACAACATTAGCTATGACTTTATTATTCTAAGAGTCTTTCATGGACATGCCCACAAAGGACCCACCATGAAGGTTTGAGCTAGAATCTCTAAACTGCGACATGGTGTGCTGATAGTTTGTGTGTGGAACACATATTGGCTAAGCTCTGATACTTGTTAAGAGATAGTTTCTCCCTCAATGCTAGTTTTAGATTACCAATGAACATTCTCTTCAGATCTCTATCTGACAGGGCAAAGGGGATCCTAGTAGAGATCAATTGATACCTTGAGATGAAATCTACGATCTTTTCATTGGGTTTCTGTTTATAGTGAACAAGGTCAACAATAGTGACCCTGCTGCCAATGTTAGCTTGAAACTGTCTAAGAAACATATCCATGAGCTAATCAAAGGTGTAAATAAGGAGATCTGGTAAAGAGCTATACAATTCTAACATGGTTCTCTTAAGAGATCATGAGAATAGATTAAGAAGAATGAAGTCCAAGTTATGGTAATCACTAAACATGGTCATGAAAGAATCAATGTGCACATTAGGGTCCCTATTGCCATTGAACTTATTGAACTTAAATGATTCAACTACAGTAGGAAGGATATTGTTTAGGATGGTGATGTTGAGGAGAAAATTACTATAATATGTAGGCATAGATGATTGACCAGAAGTGAAGGCAAGGTTTGTGAGATATAATTGAAACTATCCCATGTTTTGTAAGATGGTATTCAAAATAAGGTTTGTAGGTGGAGGAGGTGGAGGTGGGCCAGATGCACCACCACCTCCAAGGGAACCACTGCCACCAACTGAGGTAGTGCTAGCACTTACCATAGAGACTTGGGCCATAGAAAAGGTAGAGGTTGAACTACTAGACATGCTCGTATAACCCAAGGGAGTGGATGAGGTAATGATATTAGGGATGGTGGGTCTGAGATCAACCATGTGTACCACCGAGCCAAGCATGCAAACACCAAGCTGATGAACACAAGTATCAGGCTGGTCATCCCAAGGCAAAATGCCAACTAAATACACATGACTCCTGATGATCATAGACAATTCCCTAAACATCTCTAGGCCTCATCTATCCAAGATCAAGATATCTCTTAGAGTGCTTACAACATTTCCAGCTTGGGAGAAACATTCACCTGATTTAGGAAACCCTCAAAGTCTCTCAGAATCTGCTCTAACATGTCAATTTGTTCGATATCAATAGTAAGAGTAGAGTCATGATCAACAATAGGATGGAAAGATGGAGCAAAATTTATTGAAGAATTTTTCTAAGAGTTGGATTGTGAACCAGGTGGAGAAGGACCCTCTATCAAAATGGACATAAGGGGATGAGAAGCCCAGAAGTCAGTTGGGTCAAGAAGTTCATCATTAAACATTGTGCTGGGAAAAGGAGGACTATACCAATTAGGAGGAAGACTTTGTCTAGATGACCTCCTGACTACGGCTCCTATGACAGTCTGGGTTGTAAATCTCATAGATGAGTAATTTGATGCTAAGACTACACTACATGGACACAAGATGTTTCAGATGCACAAATTAGAGATGTGAGCTACACTATGTTTTATTTTGCCTTTTTTGTTTAAAATAAGATTAGATTTTAGATTTTGAATGTAACTAAGAAATAAACACTAAAGAAAAATGATAATGCAATTGATTCACATCGGGTTCACCAAAATGTAGTGGAGCAAATTCGCTACCTTAAGGATTATGGATCCTAGAGAACAAATTGATCCTTTGATACCTCACTCGAATTGGTGCTAAGGGTGAGCCAAGGGATACCAAACAACAAACTAAGAAAACTATAGACCAGGTGACTTTCTAGATGACTCAAGCAAGTCTCTATGAATAGGATGAACACATGCAAAAGGGACTTTAGCACATCGTGTTGGCATCCTATCCTAATAGAAAGAAGAGAGACATGCAAAAAAATTTAACATCCGTGCAACTATCAAGAAGTTAAAATTAACTAAGAAATGACTATTACATGAGTACCAAAAACAATATAAGATGAAAGAACAAGGTAAAAGGTGAGAGATAAACACACAAAAGGTCCAAGATATGAAGCTTCCAGCTAGTTGAGCTCCTCATGATAAAAAACCTACACACACGTAAGAGAGAAAATGTTGGGGGTTGTGTTTTGGATCCTACCTAAGTTAGACCCTTGTTTTGGTGTTTCCACCTCCACGGATAGCCTAGATAGAAGCCATAGAGAAATGTGAGATAAAGAAAATGAAGCTAAGAAACATCTAGTGCAATAAATCCGAGGAGAAGATATGAATGAGAAGAGAAATAAAAAGAGTGGAGGAAGAGAAAGACTCCCCTATAGACTAATATTTATCCTCCAAATGTGAATTCTATAAAATGCTCCAAAGTTGCAACAATGGACACCTCACAAAAAAATTGTAAATAATGCTCAATTGGATCACCCAGAGCTCTTGCTTCTAGAGAGTGATCAAAAGATCCTAAAAATGAGTTCAAATGAAGGAGATATAGGTCCTAGAAGGATAATCAATGTCAGTGGTCGCATGCAAGAGCATTACAATTCCTTCCAAGAACATGCATAATACTCAAATGGCCACTTGTAGACTATCAGATTTGTGGGACGATAGTGCGTTGTGTAGATGTCTCCATGCCACACTTTAGTCCTGAAGATGACAGGTCAACAAAGTTGGTGGAATACCAGCTTGAAGTTGACAAATCAATCTCGAGTGGATAAAAGGAAAAAGATGTTGATACACAACCTCTAATAACATGGAGGAGGGTGCCATTTGTTGCGATGAATTGCATGAGATGTGATTTTTGATATTACAACACCACATTATGGTGCATGGTGAGTCTGCGACCTCGCCCTGTACTTCATTTTTCCTTATATTTTTTACGTTATAAACTTCCATTGTGGTGTTTGGTAGAGACGTAGGCTCACCCCACACCACATAGTGGTGTGTGGTAGGTCTGTGACCTCATCCACCACCACTGCCCTCTTTTTCTATTTCATTGCAAGTGTTCAAACCTTGTGTTTGGAAGTTTTATAACCCCGCCAAGCACTGATTTGCCTTTCTTTCTTTCTAAGGTGCGAAGTGGGTTTGTATCCTTTCTCTCCACTTGAGTTGCACAATGTTTGTTCCCAAAAATATTCAATAGTTTAATAACCCCACCCAACACTTACTTTTTATTTATAATTTTTAATGTTTATTCAAGTTTGTAAACTTGAATTACACTTGACTTTGTTGTTCCCAAGTGCAATTAGAGTTTAGAAACCTGAATTACACATTTAATTCACACTCTTTAATAGGTGAATCATTCAAGCTTATAAACATGAAATTTACTTATAATACACATGTAAATCGAGATTTTACATTCAATTTACCTCAAAGAATTCAAGTTACCAAAGTAGGTTTTGGAAACCCTAATGGCCTAAAATGTATCATTTTTTGAAGATTGTTCGATTCAGATGAACAAAATGATTGACCAAATGTATCATTACTATTGGTGTAATTATTTATTCATCTTGGATATATTTTCACTTTACTTAAGTTTACTTAGGTACATGCATAACATTGTAGTTTTCATATGAGACACTTAGGGAGATGTGCATACATTGGGAGTGTGTATGTAGGAGAATTTCTACCTTTTATGGTGTGATCTTATTATTACTCTATCATATCCACTTATTGTGGAGTGATAATTTCACCTTCGATGGGTGATCCACCTCATGTGTAATATTCTACTATTTCTCCTACCTACCCCTACCTACCCTTGCATCTCATTGAGCAACATGTTTATAAGAAGGTTCATCTACTTTGTATGAAATAAGTTGTTGATCCAGTTGATCACTATTTTCATCTTTATAGAATACATTTTATTCCTATCATCTATTTTGTCTCTATATTGTACTTTTAATTGAGCTCTTGATCTTGGCAAAATATCACATGGTATCAGAGCCATTGGAGTTCCATTGGTTTGCCAATTGAGAGAAATTTCATTTTGTTTCATCCAAATCCAACATCCAAGGCCAAATCTAGTGTCGTTTGAAGGTGGAGGGTGGTGACTTGTCTCGATAGAGATTTGCAATTTTGGAGCATATTTGGCCAAATTAGTCATTGCCATCATGCTCATAGGACCCAAAAACCCCAAGATCACTTGTTTATTCATCCAAATCGGAGCTCATCACTTTGAGGTGAAAAAAATCATCCCCCTCCCTTGCCATACGAACATCATTATTACAGGTTTGAATTTTTTTAATAATTTTTTAGAAAATAAAATAAAAATTAATTAAAATCTGAATATAATTTGGGGAGGGGGGGGGGGGGGGGGTGAATCAGTGACACCAAATAAAACACTACTTCAAGCACTAACGGGTAGATGAACTTAACCAAGCATTTAAACAAAATACATGCTATCCAAAATGATATAACAACATCCACAAAAATTAAAGTATCCACCATAACACAAGTGTTTATACGTGGAAAACCCAAATAGGTAAAAACCACGGTGAGATGGAACTCACAAGTTAACTATCTATAGTAATAGATAACCGACTAGTTAAGGTCTACAAAGTGCTCTGCTAGGAGCGAATCTTGTTAGAGATCTCAAAGCTTGATTAGAAGCTTATACCCTATTAAGAGTACTACCCTATTAGGAGTAACCTCATTGGAGGATTTGAGAATCCAAACTAATGGATCACCTTGTTAGAGGAATTGTACAATGAAGCTTGTTAGAGCTTACCTGGTTAGGGGATTTGATTCTATTGTAATGATTAGAAAACAACAAGAATGGTTTGATCTATTCAGAGTAGCACAATACTTTCTTGATGAGATCCTTCTAAGTACATTCAACACTGCTCTTCATCTTAACACTTATCACTCTTCAACAAAAGCTTTCACTCTTGATGCATATTAGTATTCACATAAAATCCTCCTCTATATCACTATCAAATGATTCACTAAGATGTCTTTAAATAGATATTCAAATCTTATATCGGCCTAAGGAAATCAAACATAATTTCCTAGGTGCAGTGTATCTAGACAAGTGATCAAAACTCATCACAAAAATGACCACCAAGAAATCGGTGCTGGTAACTCATCACAAAATTAGATATCAGTTAGAACAGTCAATACCAGTTGGAACAAAACATGTGAACCATTTTCCTGGAATCGTCCACTTGATCTCCATCTTCATCTTCATCTTCATTTTGATGCCAACTTAGTGTAGCCATAGGTTGTCTCTTATGCACATACTGTTTGACACAAAATACCAGTTAGAGATAAACCTAAAACATACCAATTGATAGTGTAAACCAATTGAAGTTATACCGGTAGTCAATGTAATCATATGTGTGTGTAAGAGTGTTTCATCAATGACAACAAGTGATGAATACATTACAATCATCATCAAGCCAACAATCTCCCCCTTTGGCAGTGATGGCAACACTTAGAAATTTTTAGAGTAATACAATACTGCTAAGTCTGCATGCACAACAAATTTACACATATGCTCATACTCCCCCTTAATGCAATACTCCCCCTTAATGCATGCATAAATACAAAATTTTCAAAAACACACATACATATTATTACTCCCCCTTTGACAACAATTCCAAAATGAAAAGGTAAAATATATACATATATATAGAAAATCTATATCAAAGTGCTCAACATATATTAACAACTTAAAAAAGTTCATGCATGGGCTAATCTCATAAAAATGTCATTGAATTTCTACTTCATCTGTGATAAAGAATTTTCCCATGATTCTAGTATGTTAGCAGTATAGTCAAATGTAGACATCAGCTGGGAATGGAATTCTTCCATTGAGTCCAGCGTGCAGGTTTCAAGAGTAGCAAGAATAGCTTCTACATTGGAGTAGGCTCTCTGAAGAATGTCAACCTATGAGGTGAGCATACTCTTGAGCTCTTTTAGAGATTAGAGTCTCTTATCCTTCTCATTATCATTCTTGTTCAATCTGTCATGCAGATCATCTATAGACCAGTTAAAGGCATGAATGGAGTCTTGAAGTGGGACATATGCCTTGCATATTCTTTCCATTTCTTTCTTAGTTTCAACTTGACTCTTAGAAATGTCAGAATAAAAGAAAGAAACTTTGGAGTTAAAGGCAAGATACTTTCCTCCAGATTCAATAGCTTTTCTCAACAGACTTCCATTATGAGATAGAGCCATTTTGCCACTTTCAATGGTCTTTGCTAGTTTATCTCTATATTTCTTCTTGTGGCTCTTCTTAGTAGACATTTGAGAAGCATCTTCAAGTGACTTGATTTGATTAGATGCATCTGCAACTAACTGACCAAGTTTGCTAATGGGTGTAGGAAGATGTACAATAGTTATTTCCGGTAGTAAACCAGACAAAATTTCTATTGCATTCTGGATTGTCTTTGCTTCAATCTTTTTCTCTTTTAGTCTCTTCTTATGCACTCTAGATTGCATAACATTAGCAATCTTCAACATTTCTGACATGCTCAAAGTGTTCATATCAATGGGTCCTTGAATACTTAAATCATCATCATCATCTTCAAGTAGTTTCTACTTCACCGATTCAGGAGGTACACTCTTAATGATAGCTCTTTCTATATTTTGCTCTATTGTCTTGTCAGGTAACTAAGTGACAAATTTATCAGTAGACTCCTTTTGAGTATTTTCAATGACCAGTGGAGATTGGGGTTTCTCCAGTCATTTTGTTTCTAGTTCATTGTCCACTTTTAGTTGAATAGCCGATTGATCAACTAATGTAACCTGTACTTCAGTAATTGTGGGAGGCTCCATATCTAGTGCAATTATGTCTCCAGATAGGTCTACTGTGTCCTGAACATCTTCGTCAACAAGAATAATGAAATCATACTTCTTCTTGATTGGATAGACTATGTCAGGTTGAAAAATCTCCTCTTCATCCATTTCCGGTAGAGAACATCATCTGTAGTATTATTCTTATTGCTAGAGTGGACGAGTTCTTCCCTCTTTTTGATGACACAGGCTAGTTGATGTGTCTCAAACTCTATAAATTCCCTTTTTGCATTAAGAAGCTTCAATATTCTCATTTTAAAATCAAAATATACTTTGTATTGCTCAACTAAAGCACTAATTCCATCCGAGGATAAATTGGGAAAATATTGTACAAATATTTCATCAATAATTTTCTTTTCCAATTGAATAGCTTCCTCCCATTTATCTAAAAGAGTATTATACAAAGAGATTGAAATATCTTTTTCCAGGTCATGCGGAAATATATTGTAATGACCCAAATAACTGATTACCTATTGAATAACTTGTTTCTGCTCATCTTCAGTGAAAGAATCAAAATATTCTTTGACATTGTCAAACCTATTTCTTCCTAGTGTCTTCATTGTTCTCTCAAAAACTGTGTCTGGTTTGTAGGTAGCTATATCAATAGGTGTAGTTGCCTTCGACACTACCTTTACCTTCTTGGATGTTCTGCCAGTTGTTTTTTATTTCTTTGGTTCTTCTTCAAAATCTATTCCCTCAGACTCTGGTTGCAAAATCAATTTTTGATTTCTCTTCTTCAGTGCACTTTCCTTCTTTACATATACTTTAGGTGCTAGTTCCTTTTTGGTTAGGACACTCTGAGTCACCCTTTTGGTCTTTATCACAAGAGATTTTTCATCAAACTTCTCTTTCTTTCCTTTCACATTTGCTATAGGTATAGTACTAGTTTCTGTTGGTACAACTTGGACTACCACAATGTCCAATTTTGCCTGTTGTTTATCTTTAGGTGACGCTAATAGGGTATTAGCATAGCCAACTAGTAAATCATGATTAAACTCATAGCTCATATATTCCATCTCTTCCTTTCTAGGCTCAATTGCTTGCATCAAGCAAAAGTCAGTGGTAACAGTGAAGACTATGTCTTTTTCAAAGTGTTTTACCACATCTTCAGGTAACCTCATTCTCATGCTCATCTTTTTCTGAAATTCATTAAAATACTTATTCCAGGCAGTTGAAAAAGTATTCTTCACAACCTTAATGCTGTTCTTAATCTATGCATTGACCGATAGGTCTTTTGACCATTCAATGTCTCCAATTCCCGGTAGGAAGTTCTAGAAATAGAAAAATAACCCAGCTAATAGCTGACCATATTTGAACTTTTGAGTGTTGTCCTTCTTAATAGATTGCAAATTTTGAAATAATTGCCCTCTGATGGCTTCATAGAGATCATAATCTGCATTATCAACAATAATTCTATGTGCTGTATGAATTGCTGTAGATGGAACACTATTAAGTCTATTGGAGTAAAATACCTGGTAGCCTATCACCATTGCTGCTAGTTTCACTGCAGGGTCTCTAATATTGTTGATAGAAAAAGCACACCTATCAGATGTAGAACTAGTTAATTTGAAGACAATATCCTTTGAAATTCATCTTAGCATAGGAATTTCATCGGTTGAGAAATAACCAGTTATAGTCTGAATAGCTTCCTTGGTTATTGTGTGAGTGCTTTCTAAATACATGTTCTCTCCATGGACTCGACTCAAAATGATTCTGATGTATTCTTCCTCAAAATCTTCAAGAAAGTAGGTGGCATTATGAAAACCTTTTTCAAAAACCCTAGCATATTTTGTTTCAATCTTTTTGTTCTTATCACAGAGTGATTTGAAATATGTATAAATGTGTAGAGTTCCTAAATCTTCTATCTTGCAATCTATATAACTAGACAAGTCACCTTTGACCACATCACTCAGGACTTGCAAAAATGCATTATAAGACATAATTTGATTTGCCTTTAGAGCTTCCTCATGCTTAGCAGTGATCATCAACCTCTCTACAGACTTAGAAGTAGATGCCATTCTAGATAAGCAAGTTTTGAAGCGGTATACTCAAAGAAATACCTTGTTTCTCGCACGTTGCTCTGTTTCCCAGTTAAAATGCCCAAATGTGTACTAGTTCATCACTCTGCAACTTTCAATTCAACTTAATTTCTTTAATCACGAAACAATTCACCAATTGACAACAAGACAATCTTATTTGGCTCTGCAATCGCTTCAAATTTATTTCTTGAAAGAGTTAGGGTAAAAAAGACAAAGTAAAACTTTCTTTTATTCCTTTTTACCAACTGCAATAAATGCTCACACTTTAGGTTTCAAACCCTAATTTTACCACTCAAGTGAAATACCAGTTGATAACATGTCAACAAAAAGTCACCAAAATTCATGATTCAAAAATTATTTCTCGCTCATTTTACAAGGGGTCCGGAGATGTTTTACCGTTAAGCTCCCCTTAGTCATGTTAAAATAGGCTTAAGTTACCGGTGCTAGGTTCTCTTCACTAGGTGAAGGAACAATTTCTTCTCTAGGTGAGTCATCACTTTTCTCCTTCCAAATCTGATTCATATCCTCTTTGGTTTCCTCAACATCAACTTTCTACTTGCCTTTCTAATCCTTGAAAGAGTTGGCCGATTTTCTATTTCTTGATCTACAAAATTTTGCTAAGTGCCTTGGTTTGTTGCAATGGTAACAGACCATACCAGATGATCTCCAAGGTCCTGCATTTCCTCTTCTTGTTCTTCTTCTATAGTTCATAGCCACATGACCAAAGTTATTACAGAAGGCGCAAATAACATTTGTTACATTTTCCATCTCGAATGGACTAAACTGGTTGTTGTAGGATCTTTGCCAATTCAGGTTTACCTGGTTATCAAAGTTCCTTATCCGGTCACCATTTGGTCTTGGATGCATGTGTGGTACAGGATTGTTTTCTCTATATCTGCACTCAACATGTCTATGCCTATACATTCCACATGTGAAGCAATGACCTTTAAACTTTCCTGACACATACCTAGCATTAGTATTGTAATTTGCATTTCTATTAGGTTTGTCTCTACAGACATTTGTAGTATGACCAGGCTTATGGCAAACAAAGTAGACAGGTTTAAAAACCTTCTTACCAGTAGTCTTATTGACTTTAGGAGTAGTTTTTTTCTTTGGATAGTTTCTCTTTGTACCAGAGGATTCACCTTTTTCAGTTGTATGAAAACCAAGTCCAAAGATATCACCCTTCATTCTCTGTGATTGAATTTTTTTTTCCACCATGGTAGAACTTTTGATGAACTTCTCCAATTTCTCATTGGCTTTAGTAATCTTTTGATAAGATCTCCATTATGCTTAGACAGGTTCTCTTTCAGAGATGATGCTAGCTCAAGATCTAGCTTTAGGTTCTCCTTTTCTTTTGTTTCAACAATCAAGTTCTCATGCATAGTGTCTTTTTCCTATTTGATCTTTATAATCTCTTGATCTCTTTCCTTGATAAGATCCTCAATAGCTCTTCTGGCTTTCAGTTCTTGACTCATGTGGATAGTGAGACCTTCTAGCTCTCTCCATAGATTCAGTTTCTCACCATTCAACTTTTCAAACTCTCCTACTAAAGCTTTAATATTGGCTTCATCTGAAGAACTATTATCATATATTTCTAACAGTTTTTCATATAGCTCTCTCCTTTGACTTGAGAAGCTTTCAGTTTGCCCCTAAGGGATTCAACTTCATTTTTGCTAGCTTCTAGCTCTCTAGCCATCTCAAAGTAGCTCCTGTCCCCCATGGTGGTTTCAAGACTCCCTTCTAAGTAGTTAGGCTTCAAATAAGTTAGCTCTGATACCAATTGATGGACTTGAAAAACATTGAGAGGGGGGGGGGGTGAATCAGTGACACCAAATAAAACACTAATTCAAGCACTAATCAGTAGATGAACTTAACCAAGCTTTTAAACAAAATACATGCTATCCAAAATGATATAATATCATCCACAAAAAGTAAAGAATACACCATAACACAAGTGTTTATACGTGTAAAACCCAAATAGGTAAAAACCACGGTGAGATGGAACTCACAAGTTAACTATCTATAGTAATAGATAACTGACCGGTTAAGGTCTACAATGTGCTCTGCTAGGAGAGAATCTTGTTAGAGATCCTAAAGCTTGATTAGAAGCTTATACCCTGTCAAGAGTACTACCCTGTTAGGAGTAACCTCGTTTGAGGATTTGAGAATCCAAACTAATGGATCACCTTGTTAGAGGGTTTGTACAATGAAGCTTGTTAGAGCTTACCCGGTTAGGGGTTTTGATTTTGTTGTAATGATTAGAAAACAACAAGAATGGTTTGATCTGTTTTGAGTAGCAAAATACTTGCTTGATTAGATCCTTCCAAGTACATTCAATACTGCTCTTCATCTTAACACTTATCGCTCTTCAACAAAAGCTTTCACTCTTGATGCATATTAGTATTCGCATAACATCCTCCTCTATATCACTATCAAATGATTCACTAAGATGTCTTTAAATAGACATTCAAATCTTATGTCGGCCTAAGGAAATCAAACACAATTTCCTAGGTGCAGTGTATCTAGACAAGTGATCAAAACTCATCACAAAAATGACTGCCAAGAAATCGGTGCTGGTAACTCATCACAAAATTAGATACCAGTTAGAATAGTCAATACCGGTTGGAACAAAACATGTGAACCATTGTCTTGGAATCTTCCGCTTGATCTCCATCTTCATCTTCATTTTCATTTTGATGCCGACTTAGTGTAGCCACAAGTTGTCTTCTTATGCACATATCGGTTGACATAAAATACCAGTTAGAGATAAACCTAAAACATACCAGTTGATAGTGTAAACCAATTGAAGTTACACTGGTAGTCAATGTAATCATATGTGTGTGTGAGAGTGTTTCATCAATAACAACAAGTGATGAATACATTACAATCATCATCAAGCCAACAGGGGGGGTGCGATTATTTTTTTTATTGAAAGTTTTTTTAAAAACAATTTTTTTAACCCCACGAGGGGTGACTATGGTACTACATACCATAGCAGGCACCCGATAGGGTACTTGCCATGTCAGGCCCGTTCGGACCTTGCCGCGGTACGTAGCCCATAGCGTTGTGGGTACCACAGGGTACACCTGCAGCTCGCAGTGGTCTGCGGATTTTCTAGCCTTGTGGGGTTCGCTAGTGGGATTTGTTAGAATTAATGACAGTCCCAAAGACATTGAGAGGGGGGGTTGAATCAATGTTTAATCGGTTAACATAATATTTAAACTTATTTATAACTTTGCATCCCAAAATAGTGTACTGGTAAATAAGAATTAATGCAACAAATAAGAATAACAAAGACAACATAGAAAACACACCATAACACAAGATATTTAATGTGGAAACCTAGTGTGGGAAAAACGTCTGTGGGATTTGTGACCCACAATATTTACTCACTGGCCAATGAATAAATACTACTTACAATGAAGGGCCTGCACATGCAGGGAGGCCAAAAACCTAGAGCATACTGCTCAATAAAGAGTCACACTGACTACAAAATGGATTATAAAAATCCAATACAATGTACTACTTCAAAACACCATCTCTCATGCTAGGTTTAGTATCGGTTTAAGCTCAGTCAATAACCAAAACCTTCCCTGTCAACTATATCACCTTATACAAAATTGACTTATACTTCTCATCTATATCCTTACAAAAATGACCTATAAGATCTCATACATATATGAGTCTTTTACAATATACCATGTTGGCTTTTACAAAAGATAATTACATTACAAAACAATAAACAAAAGTTTATTCCATGTCGGCTTGAGTGCTGGTATGCATTGTTGCCAATGCCAGTGAAGTGCCTGTCGGTGTATGTAGAAGTCTATTGCCGGTGCCGGTATCTGCTGGTTGGTTGCCAGATGATTGCTAGTTGGTTGCCATCATTGACAACATCAACTATTCTCATAAGAGTGTAGAATGCCAACAACCTCCCCCTTTGGCATTGATGGCAACACTCATGAGAAAAATCCAAAAAATATAGTCCAAAAAGATTCCAAAAAGATTCCAAAAAGATGTGCTCCCCCTGAGCAAGTGATCTCCTCTGTATAAGCATTTTTCTCTCCACTACTCCCTCTTTGACATCAATGACAAAGGTTGTAAAAAATGAGTGCAAAAATTTCACCTCAAAGTCTGTACCCGGTTGGTTACAATCTAAACAATATCTGCCAAAACTAAATTTAGACTTTGTATAAACCTTTTTCTATCATTCAATGTTGCCTTAGTCTGTTCGATCAAGCGAGTGAGATAATGCATGTGTTCTTCCGGTGATCGCTCTCCTTGAACTAATGGCTTATAGATTTCAATTCTTTGAGAGATAAGATTGTCCAACTTAGGGCCAAGTTTATTTTTAAGTTCCCAGGCATTTGACCTTATCCTTGCCTTCTCTTTCTCAAGTTTCTCTAACTTCTCAAAAATTGTCATTTCCTGTTCAAAAACTGATATGTGCTTGGATGAGCCAATTATATTATTAGCTATGTCATTAATTTCTTTTTGTGTTTTTTTGATATCCTTATCTATGTCCTTTGTCAAAAGGTGAGGTTTGCATGTTTCCCTATATAGCTCCTTGTACTCCAAAATTGTAGAATTAAGTACTGGTAATAATGTGTTCAAATGTCTTCTACACTTCTTTATAGCATCTTCAAAGAATTTGTTTTTCTCTTTTTCAACTCTCTCCTTAATTGTGTCCTCATTCACCTTATCAATAGTTATTACATTATCAACAATAAATTTGGACAATGTGTCCAATTTACCTAAAGAATCCTTTATATGATCTATGTTACAATTTGGTACAATCAACTTATGAATAGCTAATGTGTTGTCAATTGCCTTGTAGGCCAATGCATTGCAATCTATTATCTTCTTGATTGAATCCAAAAGTACCTCTATAACATTGGTAGGTCTGAATTCACCTGTAGATGTGTCGGATGTCTAACCAATTATCTTTATTACCTCTTTTCTTCCATCAGGTGTATCCATTTTTCTCTGGTGGATCAGTCTAGGTTTGCATCTCAACCTGCAAAGGTTTCTCAGACTGTTTCAATTTCTCTTTGATTGCCGGTTTCTCTCTTTGTGTGTACCTCTACCTCAGTTTGTTTTTCTACCAGTATCTCTGTCTTCGGTGGCCCTGTGCAAGTACCTTTATCTTCAATAGGTTTTTCAGTCTATGCCAGTTGCTCTGTTTATGTTTGTAAGGAAAGCAAGTGCGGAAATACGCTTCCCTAATGTCAATTTGTAGGGGAACATAGACTAATGTTTACAAATTTTCAACATTTACAGAATATGGCATAAGCATGAGCATACACAATTAAACAACATAGAGATAGAACACATAGAGTTAATGTGGGAAAACCCTTTCGAGAGAAAAACCCACCACCAATAGAAAATAACTTTATTATTAGTATGTCAAATACAATAAAGTTCAGTCTGTAGACTTCCTTATACTCTGTCAAACAATCATTCCAAATGTAACAAACAACACTTAGATCAAACTACAATTCCAGATTTCTCAATAGCTATTCCAAGTCATAACCTTATATTTGGTTCACGTTCGGCTTCAAATACCAAACTGGTCAACCATTCATCTGAGCAACTGTAGCAATGGGTTGAAGTCTAACCATCTACCTGCATCGGTCTGCACTCATGGAAAACCAATTATCCCACATGCTGCAGGGAGTTAGGCTGGTTTGTATTCATATACATCGACAGTCTCATCCTTAGTGTCCGAGTGTTCACCTTTTTGGATCTCGGTTCAAACTCACATCCGTAGTCCATCTCTGCTCCATCGGCCATTGGGATAGATTTCAATCGATAGAGCCGATCACCCGATGATACTTGATTACTGAAGGCTACTCCATCGGGTCATCGACAAAACATAGGAAGTGTTACCCCAATCTTCGATAACCAAGAGCAGACCTCATCGGCTCATCAGAACCAACAATGCGAGGTTACCCTGATCTGCATTGTTATCCTGATAACCTAAAGTGGTCTCATCGGGTCATTAGATCACGCCCAAAACTACTATCTTGATAAGTGAAGCACTCTGAGACAAAACAAAGTGGACTCATCAGGACTTCGACGTAGCCTTCATCACATCGACCCAATTGATGATATCAACCCAATCGCCGAAGGTGACTTCATCGGGTATCGACTTAACTCCAAACCGGAACCTCTAATAGTTGATGTCAACCCAGAATGCCTAAGATAACTCCATTGGGTCATCGACACAAATTTGATGCAGTCTTTCTGAAAGTTGAAGTTATCCCAATGACTGAAGTCGACTTTGTCAGGTCATAGGAATAACATCAAACTTGCTCCTCCGAGCTCCGATGGAAGAGGATACATCGGCAAGAGTCATGCGGATAGAGCTCATAGATTTCCTTCATACTATTTCATCGACAAGAGTTAACCTGATCAATATGGACAAATGTCAAGTGAATTAGAGGCACATTTCCAACAGTGTTGATGTCTCAGTTTCAATAGTTTCTACCAGTTTCTCTGCTATGTTACTACTGTCAACATTGTCTGCCTTAACTTTAGAGTTATCCTTATCCACAACAATGTTTACCTCTTGAGTATCCACATTCATTGTAAAAAGTATCTTTGATTCAGGATTAGTATCATCATGTCTTATTCCTTCAGTGTTAATAACCAGTGGATCTTCTGAGTGTACCGGTGTAGTATCGAAAGGTGGTAGTGGAAGATTGTCAGTAATCTTAATTTTTGGAATTCCACCAATTTTTCCTTTACCTTTTTCCTTTTGATAAACCTTAAATGCCTTCTTAGGTCTGTTCATTTCCTCTTGTTTTTCTTTCTCCACAAAGAATACATCCCAGTTGTCCGCTATTTCTTCTGCAATTTCCTTCACTCTTCTAGCCATCAGGCTTACCTGCCAGTGTCCACTAGCAAATACTGATCGGTTAGCATCAGAAATAAGTTCATCAATTTCTTCTTTGGAGTTAACCAGGTGAACTGCCAAGAGTTCTTCAACTTTCAGTTTCTTGTCTAATTCCATCACTGATAGCCTTTTAGCTTCTAGTCTCATGTAGATATCATTTGGTAGCTCCTCAACAACTTCAATCAAAAATTTCTTATAAATGTCTAAATGAAGAATAATGCTTTCTTCAATAGTGTTTCTGTCAGTATCATTTGAAGAAGTATACCATTTGTTCACATTAGACAAATTACCTTCCTTTGTTATTTCATTCAGTAAGTAATTCAATGTGGGGTTTGCCGGTCTCTTTTTCTTCTTGGGTGTGAGTTTCTTCTTGGGTTCCCTAACCGCTTGCTATTTCTTCCTTAATGTTCTTATTTTCTTCGAAGAAGGAGAGGGTACTGGTGAGGGTTTTCTCTTCCTTTACACTCTTTTAAATTTAGCTGCCTTACTACTGTCACTGCCAGAAGATGTGTCAATCGGTGAAATATGTGCCTCCGGTTGAAGTCCTTCAAGCTCACTAGCCGATATGCCACTAAGGTTCATGACATTTTCTTTGATTTCCTTTACTTTCTTGGATGCATCCCTAATGTATTTTTCTCTTCTCTTAGTCCTTTTTTGCATAGACACTTTACTCTTTATGGTTTTTGCATTTCAAAAGACTTCTTCAGATGGCTCTCTTGGTGCATTAAGCAGTGCATTTGCATACATTTCTAGAATATGTAGATCAACCTCATAATCCATTTTAGTAACCCAAATAGTTCTAGGGCTTACTGCTTCCATTTAGGTTTCATCTCTTTTGATGACAAAGCAAATTTCCTTGTCATATTTCTCAACTATGCTTTGAGGAATCCTTTCCCTAGCTCTCATCTTAGATTGGAAAGTTTTAAAGTAATTTGTTATGTTGTTGTCTTTAGTATTTCCCATGTCGGTAAAAGATTCCTATAGTTGTTTTCCTTCCGGTATATCATAACCAAAGTCTTTGGGTCCTATACCACAGATCTCTTTGGTGAAATATAGCATCCAACATACTCGAAGGTTTCCAAAGCAGAAAGTACCCTTCTTGTCTCCCTTAATCTTTTTCAGGTTGTCAATAAGCTCATCTTTTAACCATTCACATACATCTATCCTAGCATTGTTGTTTATCATTTCATATGCATTGTAAATACACAAACTAGAAACAAAATTGAGTCTGTTAGCATGTGTGGCTTTGTATCCAAGAACCATACTTACATATCTCACATTAATGTCCTTAATATCATTTACTCTAAGTGATCTATTGTTAGATGTTGCTATGGTTAGGCTTGTCACCATTTTGTTGGGAATCTTCTTTGTCTTATCAGGTCTACTACCGGTTGAGGGTAAACCAGTAATTGCCCTAATTGCTTGTCAGGTTATCTTGCAAACAAAATCCAACCATAAGATTCTTCATGTGCTCTACTCAATACAATCATTACCACTCCCTTTGGAAATTGAGGGATAATTAGTATCTCCAAAAAACCTAAAGTTTCCACAATCTTGTGTTTGGGTTTAACAATTCCATGTTCATCACAAATGACCTTATTAAACATTTTCATTAACTCCTCATATCCTAGATCTTCTATATTGCAATGTATATAAATCCTAGGGTCTTCTGCAAATGCTACTCCCTTAGGTATTTTTGAAAAAGCTCCTACAAAGTCATCTTGCTTCGCAATCTCAAGAATTATTTTGAAAATGGGCCTAGGGCATTTTACATTCTCCACAATGGTAGTGTTCAGAATAAATTCAGGAACATACAATGAAGCAACCTGATGCCCTCCTAAATGGCACAATTGTTAGTTCTTGATCAATCAAAACAAAACACACAAGATGTTAACGTTAGTCAATCAAAAACTAAAACATGAAGGCATTCCAAAAGAGACACTAAAAGAAACATGCTAAATATATCTAATAAATAGAACAAATGATCATGAGACATCTCCAACTGCCTCTTAGCATGGCCTTAGCTTCTTCTCCCTTGTTCCTCTCCTCTCCAAGTTCCAAAATAGTGTAGCTCTCAGCAGCTTTTTGCACTATGGATGCTTATGGAGGATTGAGATTTGTATAATAGCTCCAAATATGAAATGAAAAGCTAATAGTAATGCTAAAATGATGTATTTTAACTAAAAAGACAAGATTTAGTTATGCTATGCTAAAATGCTCTCTAAAATGGCTATAGTCTAAATGCATACAAGTTTTCAGGATCTGGATTATGAAGGAATGGGCTCTATTTATAGGAAAAATGGAGCAATGGATGGCCAGGATTGGAGGGTTTAATCAAGGGTCAAGCTTGAAAGTTGGGGATCCATGTGCACAATTGACACCAATAAAATAGTGACAAGTGTCAACACAGGATTGGGTTGAGAGAAGAGGTTGGAGGCATTGAATGCCTGAGAAGACTTCATGGTTATCTAAAGGCTAAGTGTCAAGCCTAAATTAGGATTACCCACTAGATTAGGAGTTAATCCAAGGATAAACCTTTGTGCAAATGATTAAGAGATAATCATGGTCAAAGCATTAATGACCTGATGAGACCCTTGGGTTGGGTAGAGGTTGAGTCAAAACAAATGTTTTAACCATGTGGGAGAGTTGAATTAACCATTAATGGTTATTGGAGACTTTGGGGATTAAGTGGTTGAAAGTTGGAAGCCTTTAATGGTTTTCAAAGACTTTGGGGTTTTTGGTGGTTGAAGGTTGAAAACCTTCAATGGTTATCCAAGACTTTGGGCCATTTGAGAAGTGACTTCATTTTGCTTAGGAATGTGACAATAATTAGAGGATGGATTAGGCTAATTAGGAAGGGGTTAGAAGAATCTAGAAGGGGATTAGATTTTGCAAGTGGATTTGGTGGGTGAGGGAAAATAGGATTTTATTAAAATAAAAATTCATTTATTTCAATATGTGTGCAAGTTGCATTTGTAGGAAAATGCAAGTGGGGTGGGGATAATGTTTTAAATAAATGTTTTATTTAATTTATTTAAAAGAGGAAAAGGGGGATTTAATTAAATAAATTGATTTATTTATTTAATTGATTGGAATTGGATTTAATGAATTAATTAAAATAAATTGAATAATTTATTTAATTAATAGAAGAATGTTTGGGGATGAATTAATTAAATATTAATTTAATTAATTGATGGCTAGTGGATTTTTAATCAAATAAATACGAAATATTCATTTAATTAAAATGGACAGATTTATGTGACTACATTTGCCCCTCTTTGAGACGGTGCGGTTTATCGCATCGTTTCAAAGAAAGAAAAACTGGTGTGAAGAAATGCCCCATAAAATGTGAATTTAATGGGTGGTATGCCCCCTCGAGAGATGGGCCGAATTTTTTACATAAAGTGGATTTGGTGGGTGAGGGAGGGTGAGGGGGGATTCGATGTTAGATAGAAGATATGGACGACAAGGACCGAGTCCTATGGAAGAAGATGAGTAAAATAGAGTATGCATTATTATGACTACGTATGCATGATATGCAGCTATTATGAATGTATGGATGGGTGGAATGCAACGAAATGCAATATATACAGATGAGATGGAATGACGATCCATAGTGCTCTATTTTCATCATTGAGCTTTAAAATGTTGTAAGAAAATACAAGCAACTTGACATAAAGATTCAAGATGACCAGAGTCTTTCTTACATGGATTTTGATATAGCAAGTTAATACAAGCAACTTGATATAATGGATCAAGTTGACCTGAGTATTGCTTGCGGAACAGACAAGGATTATCTCCTTTCATGCATGACTTGGATCGTCCTCCTTGATCTTAGACTGATCAGATCCTGAGACAAGCTCATACCGTACTAAGAAAATAAAACCTTTATCCAATTTTGGAGGAAGAGGAACAAAAGGATGAGCATTGTACCTGCAAACAAACAGCATATTTACATAAAGAATAAAGAATAAGGATCCTTGGTAATGGCTCATGCTCATATGGTCGAGGTATACGCTGTAGTCAGCAAGCCGTAGTGATCTATGACTTCATTTTGCATAAGATCACGTAGCTTAGTGAACTTCCCACGTAGACACCATTAGTACATGCCCCAGAACTTCATCGGAAATGATGCGCAAACAAAACAAAACAATGCTGAAAAGATCCCGATACAGATAAACAAACGATTGTACTCACAAATCAACCAAGTATTTGATAGCCTAACATAATTTTCTTGTCAAAGAAAATGTCATCTTGTCTTTGTTTTGGTAAGGAAGGATGCATCCTTGGTTAAAGACAGGTTTGGATTGTTGATGTCGATTGGTTTGGTGTGATTGGTAAATGGTCATTTGTGTGAGTAGTTTGTCAATGTTTGTTTTGCATCTGATTGGATGAATATGTACAAGGTGTTGTCATGTTTGTGTGTGATTTTTGATGGGTTTTTCGATGTTTTTGGATTTTGTGTAATAGTTTTTGAATGTTTTTGGTATTTTCTGATGATTGCTTGAATGAAGAGCGTAATGATATATAAGAAAATGTAGAATCCACTTCCATTACGAGGGTAAGGGTATTGCCCCCAGTTTGTAGACCTGACTATGAAAAGGTGGGATGCTAGACGCATGGAGTACTTTCTTAATTGCAGATCAAATAACAAGCCATGGTTGGGATGGATGGATGTATGTGTGCATGAATGTGAGCGCAATAAGCTTTGAAAGATAATGGAGCTATTGCCTTTACGAGTGGCGCCTGTTTGCCAGGTTTTCACCATCGCACTTACCCAAGGTGCCACCGGAGTGGTTGTTCACCGTTTGGATGCATGATTTTTCTTTACTTTTTTGAATGTTTTTGTATTTTCTTCAGGACATTTTCTGAATGTTTTTGGTATTTTCTGATATGCAAGGGAGTTGGATGCCTTGTACACCTTAGGTATAAAACCGTTTGAGGTGCATGCTATTGATTGGATCTGCGAGTGGTTCTCCATCTGATGTAGCCAACTGATATGCCCCAGACCCGAATACAGCAGTGACAACATATGGGCCGAGCCAATTTGATTCAAATTTGCCTTGATGTTCTCTGTTTGATTGGTTGCGAGGATTCTCTCGAAGAACAAGATCACCTACCTCAAATGTACGAGGTCTAACTCGGTGATTGTAGCTTCTACTCATGCGCTGCTGATAGGCTTTGAGATGGTTGTATGCAGCTTGTCGCTTCTCATCAAGTAGCTCCAAGTCCTGAAGGCGTGAGACTCTGTATGCGTCATCATCAATGAGATTGTGCAAGGAAACCCGTAGTGACGGTATCTCGACCTCAATAGGTAAGATAGCTTCTGCACCATAGACCAATGAATAAGGAGTTGCACCTGTAGGGGTTCGAATGCTAGTTCGATATGCCCATAATGCTGGATTCAATTGAACATGCCAATCACGGCCGGCATCATTGACTGTCTTCTTTAGGATTCTCAATATGTTTTTATTGGATGCTTCGGCCTGACCATTGCCTTGTGGGTAATAGGGAGTGGAAAAGCGGTGTTGGATATGAAATTTCTCACAAAGTTCACGGACATCCTGATTTTTGAAAGGGAGACCGTTATCTGTGACAATAGACATGGGTACACCATACCGACAGATGATGTAATTGAGGATGAATGAGGCGATCTGCTTGCCGGTGACTTGGGTAAGTGGAACAGCTTCGATCCACTTGGTGAAATATTCGGTGGCGGTAATAATGAATTTATGGCCATTGGATGAAGATGGATGGATTTTACCCACAAGGTCAAGGCCCCATTGACAAAAAGGCCATGGTGTGGTGATTGGTTGCAGTTCCTGGGCCGGTGCATGTATCAGGTCGCCATGAACTTGACATTTCTTGCATTTCTTGACAAAGTAGTAGGAATCCTTTTCCATAGACGGCCAATAGTATCCAGCTCGCAAGAGTTTCTTGGCGAGTGACGGACCACTTGAGTGAGTCCTGCAAATTCCTTCATGTACCTCTTCCAAAGCCTTTGTTATCTCATCTTGTTCCAGACATCGAAGGAGAGTACCATCAAGACTACGTCGGTATAGGGTTTCGGCAATAATGGTATATCGAGCAGTTTGGCGAATGAAGGTTTTACGTTGATTATTTGATTGGTTGGGAGGAAGGGTATGATCGCGAAGATAGGCGTAGAACTCACCGTACCATGGGGATTCGGAGCCAACAAGGCGACATATCATTTCGGATTCAGGGATATCATAAGCAGGAATCCAAAGCTGTTCTACCAAGAACTCGTAGCATGTTGAATTCTGTGGAAGATCTAGGAGAGATGCGATAGTAGCCATAGCGTCAGCAGCTCGATTCTGATCTCTTGGTATCTGCTCAAAAGTGATAGTAGTAAATGATGTCTTTAGATTGTCCACCATTTGCTTATATGGCATGAGTTTATCATCCTTGGTCTGATATTCATCTGTTGCTTGTCGAATGACTAGTTGGGAATCGCCATATACTTGCAATTCTTTTAATTTCCATTGTATGGCTAATCTGAGTCCTGTGATCAAGGCCTCATACTCTGCTATGTTGTTTGTGCATGGAAATGTGAGCCTGTAAGACTTCGAGATGCTATCACCTTGAGGTGTGATAAACAGAATGCCTGCCCCCGAGCCGTGCCTAGTGTATGAACCATCAAAATATAGTTTCCATGGTTGTGCTTCTGTGATCATGAATATCTCTTCATCTGGAAAATTGGAAATGAGAGGATGATCGCCTATGAGTGGTGCATCGGCCAATTGATCTGCAATGACCTGACCTTTGATAGCTTTACGGTCCACATACTCGATGTCAAATTCACTTAGAATCATTACCCATTTGGCCAAGCGACCTGTCAATGCTGCTTTGCTGAGTAAGTACTTGAGTGGATCAATCTTTGCAATGAGTTGTACCTTGTGTGTTAACAGATAGTGCCGCAATTTAGTGGCTGCCAAGATTACTGCTAGGCAAGCTCGCTCAATAGGTGTGTAATTGAGTTCATAGCCAACCAGTGTGCGAGAGATGTAGTAAATAGCACACTCTTTTCCTTCTGCATTATGTTGTGCCAGTAGTACACCCAATGCTGTACTTGTTGCTGAAATATAGAGTAACAACGGTCTACTTGGATCTGGTGGCATCAACAATGGTGGATTCATGAGATAGTCTTTAAGTGCCTGAAATGCTTGCTGGCATCTGTCATCCCATTGAAAGCGTATGTTCTTGTGTAGCAGGTGTGTGAATGGGTGACACTTATCAGCCAATTGTGCAATGAATCTGCGGATAGATTGAAGCCGTCCTTGTAGTGTTCTTAGCTGACTGATATTCTTTGGAGGTGGCATGTCCATTATTGCTTTAACCTTTGCTGGATCGACCTCAATGCCTTTGCTTGAGACAATGTATCCTAGAAGCTTCCCGGAGGTCACTCCGAAGACACATTTCTTTGGGTTGAGTCGAACATGGTATTGTTCCAGTCTATCAAAGATTTTATCTAAGATGTGAAGATGTCCTTCTCTAGTAAGTGATTTTGCTAGTAAATCATCCACATAATCTTCCATTATAGTATGCATCATGTCATGGAAGATGGTGGTCATTGCTCTTTGATAGGTCGCTCCTGCATTCTTTAGACCAAAAGGCATTACATTCCAGCAGTATGTGCCCCATGGACATGTGAAGGCTGTCTTATGTTGGTCCTCTGGTGCGATCTTTATTTGATTGTATCCCGAAAAGCCATCCATGAGTGAAAGCATGGCATGTCCTGCTGTCAAATCTACTATGATGTCGATATTTGGTAGAGGGAAGTCATCCTTAGGACATGCCTTATTCAGATCTCTAAAGTCTGTACAAATGCGGATGCCCCCTTTTGGTTTGCCAACTGGTACAATGTTGGAGATCCATTCTGCATAATCAATTGGTCTAATGAAACCAACATCCAGGAGTTTCTTGAGTTCTGTTTTGACTAGCACGGCAATCTGAGGATGCATCTTACGAAGCTTCTGCTTGACAGGTTTGGCTCCTTTTGCTACTGTGAGATGATGCATGACTAAATCAGGATCAAGCCCAGGCATGTCTGCATATGACCATGCAAAGTTGATCTGACGCTGTTGGAAGAATTCTATGAATTGAGGCTGTTCCTCTGTAGTGAGAAGAGATGCTAGATGTATGATATGAGGGTTTTCAGGAGTCCCCACATTGTATTCTTTGGTTTCCTCGATGAGAATCGTCGATCGTTCCTGTTGTGTACTAGCAGGGAGAATGTCAAACCCTTCATCCTCAGGCGCCTCAGAGAGGTTTTCACCGTTGGATACGCTCTTTCTTTTTACTTTTGTTGGATCAAACAGTGCCACAGTGTGGTTTTCACTGGAAGATCCATGTTTTAATGTTATATTTTTGCAGCTGAAGGGTTTGGCATCTGCCCCGAAGTATGCTGCGCTATTAAGTTCAATGGCGAATCCAGCTTTGTGATCCCCGCTTGGTAGATTATCCCTTAATTCCAAAAAGTCAATGATAGCCTCATCATTTTGGAATAGGTCAAGACATGGAGGATTTGATTGGTTCCATTCGATGAGTTCAGGGTGGATAATGGGCATTACTTCATCGATTAGGTTAAGTGCAGGAGATGTATCCGTGAGGGTTAAGACGTTATGGTGAAGGTCATTGATGGTACTCTCCCTGTCAGAATCAGGCGTAGGATGAGACGTAGGGTCTGTGGAAGATGTTTCCAGCTCAGGTACCCAAGTGGTCTTTATCTGTGCTTCTCCATAAACAGGGATGTCTTTGCGGGGTGGAGGTGGTGATGTGTCTTCCTCATCTGAAGTGTTAAGTTGCACAGAATCAAATTCCCACTCATGTGAGTCGGTCTCTGAATCACTTTCCAGCATCCGATTGCTATACCATACTGGGATGTCTTTGGAGTTAAATACTGCAGGCGTGATTGGTTTATGTACTTTTGTGGTGATCGGTGCTACAGGAACCATGAGGGGGTTTAAAGGATCTGGTATAGGAAGTATTGGTAATGGTGACTCAGTGGCTTCTGCTGGAACTACTGGTGCCATAGAAGCTGCTGCGGGTTCCAATATAGTTGCTGCTACAAATGGTGTTGCTGATAGGATTACTGGTTCGTTTGATGGGATGAGTGACATTGGTGATGGTGGAGTTGTGAGCCTTGAGGGGGCAGTGGGGATAGTGCTTGATGGTGCTTTGATTATGAAAGGTATCCTCTTTGTAGTAGGTGGGCAAAATGGTTTGCTGGGTTTTCCTTTGAATCTGAGTTTAGGAAGGATCTCTTTTTCAAAGCCAAGGCCTGTATTACCTTTGGGCTTGAATTCTAGTAGTAGAGGTTCGTGTCGTCCTTGTTTGCAGTATCCCAAAGCACTCTGACCATCATATCCCATTCTTTGCATAATGAGGAGGCCTTTGCCATATTGTTCCGTAGGAAGTGTAACTTGCGGTTTGTCAGTGGTGATGGGATCTTTATAGATCCAGTCCGCCAGGTCCTCATCTTGTGTCTCTTCCTCTTGACTCTTTCCAAGAATGAAAGGCGTTAAGGCACATGGAGGCGTGATTAGTGGTTGCTGGAGCAACTGCTGTGGTTTACCATGTGTTCTAGGAGAAGTGGGCATTTGTCCCACACAAAAGAGCTGACTCAAGTTGTATTCTCCAGGACCTTCCTCTGCGATTTTCATCTTAAGCTTTTCTTGCTTGGGTATAGGGGTGTTTGAACTAGCAAGAGAGGCGGGATTTATATATGATGTGGAGGAAATGGCTTCTCTATTATTAGGAACGGTAATCTCTGGTTGATGGCTGATATTATGGCAAAATGCAAAGGGATTTGCATCTCCCAGGATTGTGATCTCGACCCCGTTATGTGGGAACTTGATACATTGATGGTAGGTAGATGGAACGGCTTGCATGGCATGTATCCAAGGTCTTCCTAACAATAGATTATATGGCAGAGGAAGGTCCAGAACCTGACAAATGATGTGTTTTACCACAGGGCCAACCCGGATTGGTAGTACCACAGCTCCTTTGGATGAACGCTCTGCATCATCATAGGCCTTGATGGTGATCTTCTTGCGAGGATCCACTGATTCTATTGCATATCCCAATGCTGTGACCAACTGAAGTGTGCAAATGTTTAGGCCTGCTCCATTATCGATCAAGACTCGCTTGATCCTGTGTTGGTTGACAAAGCCTTCAATGTGGAGTGAGGCGTTATGAGGTTGTTGGAAGGAAGAGTTATCACTTTCGGAAAAAGTGAGACAAGGTGATGACTTTAGACTTCCAACCATGGCTTGAAATTGGTCCGTGTTCAGGTTTGCAGGGACTGACGCCTCTTGGAGTGCTTGATCCAAGATAGTTTTATGAGAGGGTGACAGACGCAATAGCTCCAAAATGGATATAAGCGCAGGTGTTTTGTCTAATTGTTCCACAAGATTGTACTGCTTTGGGATGGAGGTGGTGCCTTGTGGAGCTGCCTTGATGGTGACCTTGCCACGACGTGTAACAACATTGCAATTTGAGGTGGGATTTTTGAAGGTAATAGTTGCAATTTGTTCACTAGCATCATACAGGTGATTGACAGTGTAATTATACACAGCTTGCGTATAATCAGTGGTATCAGGACCTCGTCTGGACGTGGAAGGACCCCTTTGATCTTGCGATGGAAGTGGATTCTTGAACATCTGATGATCATTATTGGTCATTTTTGGGTCATGCCCTTCAATTTCAATTTCTCCTCGATCAATAAGATCTTGAATGAGATCTTTCAATCGATGACAATTACTTGTCTTATGTCCTCTTCCTTGATGGAATTCACAATGTTCAGTATCTCTCCACCATGCCGGTTTGACCTGAGGCTCATAGTTTGATAACTTAGGTAGAGTGATCAAATTCTGAGAAATGAGTTGTCGCATCACCGTTTCAATGGGTTCCCCTAAGGGAGTGTATGTGCATTTTTGTTTTTGTGGACGAGGTCTTGGTTCATCATGAGATGTGATGCGACCTTGATTAAGAGGAACATTTGTGTTATTTTGAGGTGGAGGATTTGGTCCTGCAAATCGAACCACAGGTTGTGCATTTTGGACAGTTCGAGCATCCACAACTCCATCGTTGACGATATTCTTATTCTTGTTCCAGAAGTTCGGTTTATCGCTATTGAAACGCGGGCGAGGACCATCTTTGGGTTCATTAAAGATTTTGATGAGTCCTTTTTTGATGAGTGCCCTTTCACATTTTATTCCTTTGGTGATCATATCGTTAAAAGAATCGGTATCTTTGACATCCAGGTGAAATTCCATTTCTTCGTTTAAGTTGGAAATGAAAATTTCCACTAGTTCTCGTTCAGGTAACTGAAGAGAACGTCTGCTAGACATTTGGCGCCATCGTTGCAGGAATACTGAGAATAATTCACCTGGTTTTTGTTTGGTGTTGCATAGATCAGCCATGGTGATGTCGCGTTCAATATTATAAGAGTAATGAGATAGGAACTTCTGGATGAGTTCCTCAAATGTTCTTATGCCACCTGGTAGTCGGGAAAACCATGATGTGGTGGTTCCTCCCAAGCTTTGGGGAAAAAGGCGCATTAGGTATGTGTCCTCATAAGCCACTTCAAGACAAGCGGAATGAAATTCTCGGACATGATCGCGGGGATCTCCCTTTCCTCTATATTTTTCGAATTTTGGTGTTTCGAATCCGCGTGGAAAGGGTGGCATATAAAGATTCCTATCAAACGGATAGGGACAGATGTCGTTGAGTGAGAATTGATTGGTCTTAACACCACTATGAAGTTGTTGGGCGAGATTCTCGACTTGTTGCCGCAACATCTCTATTTCATTTGGAGGAGGAGGTGGTGGGTTACCTCGAGGGATGTTATATCTGATGGGATCTCTACGCCTTTCCTCCTCATGACGACTTTGTCTTTCTGATGCTTGTCTTAATTGGGTGAGATCAAAGTCAGAGGGGAGTTTGGCTCCTTCTTGAGCAAGTCGTAAAAAGTGAGCATCCGCATTGCTCCTTAGTATTTCATCAAATAATCTGTTAAAATGAGGGTTATGCTGAACCCTTTCGATTGTTGAAGGAGTGGGTGTACCTGGGTTTTCATCATTCCCAGTTCCTCCAAGTGCTTCTTGAAATTCATTGAGGTTGTCCTCTTCTTCCTCAATTTCTATTTCTCGTTGCCTTGATCGTGATCGGGTTTGAGCCATTTTGTTTGCAAGTTTGTTTTTGAAGTTGATTGAAGATGATGATGAGTGGTGATGAAATGAAAGATTGATTGGTTGGTGATTTGTGTTGTATGGGGATCTCTAGCACTTTAAGGTAGATGTAACCGAAATTCCTTCTTTGAATTGCTTGTTTGTTTTGATGATTTTGGGATGTGATAAGGTGTAGAGAAATCTGAGATGTGTTACAGATTTTGACTACCTAGTAATGAGAGGATTCACTCATGAACTAGTTTTAACCTGCGTAGATGTGTCTCTTAGGATGAGCTTATCCTAGATGTAGAAACAATCTAAAAGTGATGTGATGTGTTTGATTTCAAGCAATATCTAAAAGAGAACTTGGGACAAGAACCTCTTAATGTTTTGAGAGTTTTGGGATGAATTGATGATGGAATAATTATGTATGAATGAGATGATGGATGAAAATGTTTTCAACTTTCAATAAAAACTTTGTGTCACAAATGGGACAAACTCTATCTCTTCCCTTTCGGGTGTTGGTGGCACTTCTCGAGCTGTGTTGTAGGTGATACAGATGTTTGGGAAGAAATTGGGATTAATCTTTCCTCCTTGATTTTTGTGATAACTCAGAGCTCTATATTGCATAAAAGCTCTGTGGTTCAATGATTCTGAATCAAACTCGTTTGTTTTACCTTGAAGGTATAGACGCATGCGATGTAGAAAGACTCTATGGGAGACAAAGATTTGTCGATTGATATAGAAGAATTTCCTCCTTTTGATTAAAGCCTTTGAGCTCAATGGTCTTCTTTTCAAGGTAATATTCTGATGACACTTCTTCTTTCGCAAGATGTGAAGAATGGTCATAAATTTTTTGACTCTTTGTTTGTTTGCACTTTGTTTTTGGTATTTTTGGTTGTGTTGACAGATGTTGGATGAGTACTTTGTTTTTGGGATTGATTTTCTGATTTTTTTCTTTGACAAGAAAACAAAGCAAGCACACAAACACAAGATTGTAGCCTTAAAGGCACAAATGAGTATGGGTCTAAATCAACCCAATCCTTGGACTTTGTTTTTGACCCTTCCTTTAGATGTATTTTAAGGTGTAATTCCAAAGCCTGAAGTCGGCTCAATTTGCTCTAGGTCTGTAAAACGAACACACTTCAAACACTCTTTATCCCTAAGGTCAAATGGCCAGTTGTGATAAATTTAGCCCACATCTTGATATTTCTTCGACTTTGGTACTACATACCTTATGAATCCCGCCGTGGCAGGTAAGGATGTGATATACTAAGTCTTGCGCGAGCATAACAAATAGATGATCCCTATGATGGAGGAGTCACCACTTTTATCAAGCCACAAGTGACTTTTCAAAAAGCTATGTTTCTACTCAAGGAAATATGTATGGTGAGTATCTTGGGAGCAAAACCATCTATGCTCTTGCACTAAATTATACCTCAAATATCCTCAATCAATAGAACAGGTGGGCTACTACTTAAAAGTGTTTAGTCATGTTCGATGGCTTTGGACATAAGTTCATTCTGCAGTGACTCACTTAAGAGCCTTGTAACTGGTGGTGGGGCCCATTTGTCCTTTCGGCCAGTTACACTGTAGGAACAGCTATACCCAAGGCTACAGCTTTCGCTCTCACCTGATTTCTATAGCGGCTCGAAGGATTTACCGCTCGAGGTCGTTCCCAAGAGTATCGATCCCTTGGCAGGCCTCTCTTAAAAAGATAAAATTTTGAGCGTTACTAACACTTTTCTCTTGCACCTAGGACCACGAGAGCCAAGGGAGAGGATAGTGTGTGTTAGAAGTAGGACCACTCGACTGACTTTTTGTGCACAAGCGTGCCAAACACGTAAAACACTTGTTCCTTTTAATCCAGCATTTGCAAATGTGATCTAACTATTTGGAGATGTTGCTCCAACAGCCATGGTGTTCTTTTTAACTTCAAAGCAATATGTTTTGTAATCTAGAAGTTGAAAGTCCTGGTCAACTTAATGAAAAACACGATTGCATGAAGGAAAATTTGTTTTTGCCAAAATGAAGACAAGTGGATTGTGTATTTTATTTGCACCAAAATTTGAAGTGTGGCTTGTGATTTTTAGATTTGATGCAAGAAAATGGAATTGTTTGGTTTTAAGCACCAAATAAAGTGTGTTTCCTAACTTGCAAGAAAACAAATGTTTGAATTTTGTTGTTCTTTTTACCTTGCAAATAAAGAAAGATGAATTTGTTTTAAGCACCAAAAACAAATTTGAGGTTCATTTTATGCACTCCAAAATGAGATGTGAGGTTTATTTTAACTTATGCAATAAGGGAAAAATGAATTCTTTTTAGCCAATTTTTTTAAAGAAAGTAAAAAGAAAGATTTTTTTTTTTTAGAGCATCTACTAACTCCTTTCCCTGCACACAAAAGGATTAGAACCTGCACCTGGTCAATAGTCAAAGCGTTAGTGTGGGCTTACACAAGCCTAAATGCTGATTTTGGGTTACAAAGCGAATTGGACAACACTCTGTCGCAATAGCGCTATTCTGCCTTTTTTTTTTACAAAAGCGCTAATTAATACAATAGCGCTAGTCTGCGGTCGCAGAAGCGCTATTTTACACAGTAGCGCTGAAATAATAGAAAAATCCGGAAAGTCAAAAGCGCTAAAACAGTTGCAATAGCGCTAGAAATGTGACAAAGGCGCCAGAATGGAATCAATAGCGCTAAAACTTTTTCATTAGCGCTATTATATGGACAATAGCGCTAAAAGAAAATGTTGCAATAGCGCTAGAACGCGTTCAATAGCGCCGAAGCACGACCTGTGTGGCAGTTTCAACAAGCAAAAATGTTAATTTTTAAAAACAAAAGATCAGAAGGTTGCGTGTTCGATTCACGTCGGGTTCACCAAATGATGCCCTCCTAAATGGCACAATTGTTAGTTCTTGATCAATCAAAACAAAACACACAAGATGTTAACGTTAGTCAATCAAAAACTAAAACATGAAGGCATTCCAAAAGAGACACTAAAAGAAACATGCTAAATATATCTAATAAATAGAACAAATGATCATGAGACATCTCCAACTGCCTCTTAGCATGGCCTTAGCTTCTTCTCCCTTGTTCCTCTCCTCTCCAAGTTCCAAAATAGTGTAGCTCTCAGCAGCTTTTTGCACTATGGATGCTTATGGAGGATTGAGATTTGTATAATAGCTCCAAATATGAAATGAAAAGCTAATAGTAATGCTAAAATGATGTATTTTAACTAAAAAGACAAGATTTAGTTATGCTATGCTAAAATGCTCTCTAAAATGGCTATAGTCTAAATGCATACAAGTTTTCAGGATCTGGATTATGAAGGAATGGGCTCTATTTATAGGAAAAATGGAGCAATGGATGGCCAGGATTGGAGGGTTTAATCAAGGGTCAAGCTTGAAAGTTGGGGATCCATGTGCACAATTGACACCAATAAAATAGTGACAAGTGTCAACACAGGATTGGGTTGAGAGAAGAGGTTGGAGGCATTGAATGCCTGAGAAGACTTCATGGTTATCTAAAGGCTAAGTGTCAAGCCTAAATTAGGATTACCCACTGGATTAGGAGTTAATCCAAGGATAAACCTTTGTGCAAATGATTAAGAGATAATCATGGTCAAAGCATTAATGACCTGATGAGACCCTTGGGTTGGGTAGAGGTTGAGTCAAAACAAATGTTTTAACCATGTGGGAGAGTTGAATTAACCATTAATGGTTATTGGAGACTTTGGGGATTAAGTGGTTGAAAGTTGGAAGCCTTTAATGGTTTTCAAAGACTTTGGGGTTTTTGGTGGTTGAAGGTTGAAAACCTTCAATGGTTATCCAAGACTTTGGGCCATTTGAGAAGTGACTTCATTTTGCTTAGGAATGTGACAATAATTAGAGGATGGATTAGGCTAATTAGGAAGGGGTTAGAAGAATCTAGAAGGGGATTAGATTTTGCAAGTGGATTTGGTGGGTGAGGGAAAATAGGATTTTATTAAAATAAAAATTCATTTATTTCAATATGTGTGCAAGTTGCATTTGTAGGAAAATGCAAGTGGGGTGGGGATAATGTTTTAAATAAATGTTTTATTTAATTTATTTAAAAGAGGAAAAGGGGGATTTAATTAAATAAATTGATTTATTTATTTAATTGATTGGAATTGGATTTAATGAATTAATTAAAATAAATTGAATAATTTATTTAATTAATAGAAGAATGTTTGGGGATGAATTAATTAAATATTAATTTAATTAATTGATGGCTAGTGGATTTTTAATCAAATAAATACGAAATATTCATTTAATTAAAATGGACAGATTCATTTAATTTAAATACAACCATTATGAAAAATACCTCTTATCCAAATGCTTGCTAAACACTTGCTAAACACTTCTTAGATTCACCTTGAACACCTTTGCTTGATTTTGCGCTCACAGAAACTTTGAATGCTCAGTGAGTTTGAAATGAGGGTTTCCCAGTGCTTTATAGCCAAAATGTTCTTCAAAACATCATTAAATGCTTGCCGGTTAAGTGAAAACTTAACACACCTATTGAAAAAGAAGAAATGTATCTTCTCACCATAAACCGAGGGTAGAATGCATGTTTTTCAATTCGCTGCCATACCCCCAAGTGATTATTCCTCAGTTAGATGAAGAATCTCCTGCCGATGGAGGTTTAATCTGTTCTACCGGTGAATATATAGTTTCATTAGTTCTCTGATCTCTTTTCTTAATCCACTGTTTAGAAAATTCTTTCTTTACTTCTTCTACCTTCTCTTTTCCCTTCAAGCTAGATCTCATATTGTTTGCCGATGCATTCTTGCTTCTACAAAATTTATCAATATGTCCAATCTTGTTACAAGCATAACAAGCCACATTATTCCTCTAAATAGCCTTTCCATATCCTTGACCGGTTTGTGATCTGCATTGATTAGATAGGTGCCCAAATCTTCCACAAACATAACATTTCATATTCATTCTGCAATTTTTTGAATTATGACCAATTTTGTTGCATTTAGAACATTGACCGGTGGGTGAGTTTGTATTATGATTATTTCTAAATCTACACTGATTTGCTCTGTGACCATATTTGTTGCAATTGAAACATTTGCCATTAAATTTATAAGCATTAGGTTGTCTTACTGGTTTGTTATGATCTTGATTGTTTGCAGTACCGAAACTTTCTCCAACTTCAAATCCAAGTCCATTAGTATCTCCATTAGGCTTTTGACTTTTTAGCATGTCATCAAGCTCCTCTGCACTTTTCTTGAATTTGTCTTTGTGTTTATTTGCAGTAGCCAACTCATTTTCCAGAATTCCAACTTGTCTCATAAGCTCAGTTTTATCATGTTGCATGTGAATCAGATCTGTCTTCAACATATCATTTTCATGACTAAGTCTCAGATTTTCATTTCCAGCATCATTAAGTCTCCTAGTCAAGTCTTCTTCATTCTTCTTCCTGTCTTCAATATCTTTAGATAACCTCATAGTCATATCTTGCATTTCATTCTTCATATTACTATTTTCTTATCTCAACTTGTTTGCAATGTCTCTAAGAGTTTCTTTTTCATCATCATCTTTCTGCATCTTCTCATGAAGTTCTTTTATTTTATTTTGTGCTATAGAAAAGTTCTCCTAAAGTCCTTTAATGAATTCTTGTGCAGTCCTTAGATCATATTCAAGTTTGATATTCTTCAACTTTTCTGCATCAAAATCTTCAAGGGCTCCTTCCAACTATTTTTTTAAGTACTCCATATGTACCGGTGTTAGAATCTTCCTCAAGCTGTTAGGCTTTTGAAAATAGAGGACTAGGCTCTGATACCAATTGTTAGAATCAATGACAGTCCCAAAGACACTAGGAGGTGGGGGGAGGGGGGGTGAATCAATGTCTAACCGGTTAACAAAATATTTAAACTTATTTATAACTTTGCATCCCAAAATAGTGTACCGGTAAATAAGAATTAATGCACAAAATAAGAATAACATAGACAACATAGAAAACACACCATAACACAAGATATTTAACGAGGAAACCCAGTGTGGGAAAAACCTCAGTGGGATTTGTGACCCACAATATTTTCTCACTGTGTAATGCCCCACCAGGAACCCTAAAGGAAAACAACACAACTAGGCAACTAAAGGGTGAAATAATTTTTTTTTTAAAAGACTAAGTGCATTAACCATAACCATTGCACGTTTAATAACACAACGGAAGTCTAACATATGATTTCCTAAGGGTTACCAATGAAGATTAATTTGCTGATTATATTAACACCATAGTTAATCCAATTATCCATTTAATTAGATAAATTAAATGCTTAAGTTTAAAACTACACATACATCTAAATTCCATAATGAAGAAATGAAAGTATTCCAATGTATCCAATTTCCATAAAACATTTTAACATAAGTTTAAAGCAACTGAATCAACATACATTCCACTGACATAATATTACAATATCCATAACTACATGGCTTCCAATGATGCCACAGATTACAAAGTTACACTATCAAGGTTACATAAAAGTTTGATACAATGACCACAAGGTCTCAACTGAACAATGATATCGAACAAGAGCTGGTACAGGAACCACGAACCAAGAAACACCAGTGAAGCCTTTCCTCACCTGAAGATACAATCCAGAACATCCGATGGGAAGTGGCACTACCACCCAGCCATGTGATCCCGAAATGGAACCACCCCACCATGCTAGGAGATAGTAGAAAACCCTCAAGCAAGCAAAGTAAGACAAGTACGAAAGGACTACAAGACTCTGCAAACATCCATGTAACTCAACTCACAAAACACAAGTGACTCTAAGGAGATAATGTCATCGCATGTCTTACGGTGGATACCATGGTACAACCTCCATAGATCCCGACCCCCATCCTGGGTTTCTCCTGGTAACCTCTCCCGAGCCTCCGGTTCCAACTAAGTCTCATGCGGACCCTACCAATCCTTTCGTGAAGACAAGGTGGTAAGTTTGCCATTCCAGGCCTTCTCATAGCATTATGTGCCCTGTACAAGCACTACACCTATGCATGAGGTATATTATCTCAATTAATATTTATTCTACCCACCCCCTAATCAATTATTAGGTTATCATTTTTTAACTGACTTTTGATGGGTTATCCTATCATCCACTTCAAGCATGGCCCTCGCTCGAAAGCCACTCTCTCTCATAGGACACTAACATGAAATGTCTCTCTACGAGAACTCTATGGCAAAACAGACAACCATAACCAACCTTGACAAAACACAGGTGAAGGATACATAATCACTAACCCAAGATTGACCATTTGGACAAAACACACAATGACTCACATCAACAAGGTTATACAACAACACCTGACCAAGGAGATATAATAACATAGGACACAATGACAACTCAACCAGAATTGCAATGGAATTAAGCTTGACTACAAACACCATTTACAAAAGATCCTAACACAGGCAATCTTTTCTTAAAACAACCAAAAACACAAATAACTTGCAATTAAAGATTTTCCAAACAATAAGAAAATACAACTATATTAATACAAAGAAATCAATTTTGTCATTTGTCCAATAAGATTAAATCAATCACATAAAAATTAATTCCTTAATTATATGTTCATGATTACTTTACAAATAAACCCGATTAGATTGTATCATTGTATCAATAATCTAAATTAAATTCCAAATTAAAAATTATACATAATATATATATATATATATATATATATATATATATATATATATATATATATATATTCTACAAATATAATATTATATAATTATATCACATTAAATGATATAATAAAAAGATGATTTAATTTGAAATATCTTTCATTTCCAAAATAACATAATTAAAACCACATAAAATACTATAAATATTTATTTATTTATTTTTTAATTAATTAATTTTATTTTATTTTATTTTTTTAATTTAACTTAATTTTTTTTATTTTAATTTTTTTTAATGGTTTTGAATTAATTAATTAAATTTAATAAATTAGATTAATTGCATTTATTATTTATTAGAATTATAAATAAATAAAAGAATGAAAGAATAAATAAATAAATGAATAAAGGAATTAATTAGAATTAAAGTATTGTTTTAATTCTTTATTTAGAAAATTAATTAATTTGCATGAGAAAAGAAAAGAAAGAAAAATGATTTTTAATTATTGCATGTTGGCTTATCTTTTGTTACAAAATTAGAAAAGAAAATAGAGGAATAGGTCATTATTTTAGGATACATAGGAAATAGGTCAGGGATTTAGGTGAAGAGAAATTTATTTGGAAGCTTGTTGAAGGATTGGTTCTCTTCTACAAATTTCTTCCAAGAAAACTATACTAGGTTGGGTGGCTTCTTTTGATTGTTTGTTTTAAAGAAAATGTTTTATTTCTTTCTTCTTTCTGAATGATGTGTGTGTTAAGATGTTTGTCAAATCTAAAATCCTGTCTGATTATTTCTTGTTCTTGGCTAAAGTCCATTCCTGAAGTTAATTTTTGGTTTATGGAAAGAAGTTATTTTTTGGGTGTTTTTAGATTAAATTTTTGAGAAGATTTGGAAGGAATGAGATTTACCAGAGAAACCATTCCCTCTTGTTTGATTGTTGTCTCGATATTTGGCTACGGCAGTCCTTTTTAATATTTGTGTATCTCTGTGATATAATTAGTTATTATAAAAATAAATTTAATCATTAATTAAATTTATTGTATTATTAGAAGTTAAGAGAAATTATTTTATTATATTATTTTGGAGAAATTGTGTAATAAATAATTTCCCTAGAAATAAATTGGTTTGGAAATTAATTCTGTTTAAAAAAAAAAAAAAAAATTTACTATTTTTAAAGTTGTTGTTTTCCTTTAGGGTTCCTGGCGAGGCATTACACACTGGCCAATGAATAAATACTACTTACAATGAGGGCATGCACATGTAGGGAGGCCAACAACCTAGAGCACACTACTCAATAAAGAGTCACAATGACTACAAAATAGATTATCAAAATCCAATACAATGTACTGCTTCAAAACAACATCTCTCATGCCAGGTTCAGTACCGGTTTAAGCTCAGTGAATAACCAAAACCTTCCCTGTCAACTATATCACCTTATACAAAATTGCCTTATACTTCTCATCTATATCCTTACAAAAATGACCTATAAGATCTCATACATATATGAGTCTTCTACAATATACCATGTCAACTTTTACAAAAGATAATTACATTACAAAACAATAAACAAAATGTTATTCCATGTCGGCTTGAGTGCTGGTATGCATTGTTGCCGATGCCGGAGAAGTGCCTACCTATGTATGTAAAAGTCTATTGCCAGTGCTGGTATCTGCTGGTTGGTTGCAAGATGGTTGCCAATTGGTTGCTATCAATGACAACATCAACTATTCTCATAAGAGTGTAGAATGCCAACAGGATCTGCGACCCACACCTCATAGGGGATATATTTTTTTAAAAAGTTTTTTAATAAACTTAAAAAAAATTAATTTGTTTTTAATAAATAAAAAATAAAGATTTTTTAATAAATTTTTTTTCTTTAATAATTTAAATTTTTTTTTTTAATATATTGAACAAAAAATATATATAGTATTTTTCTTTATTAATTTTGTTAATAAAGTTTTTTTTAATAAAAAATTCCCAAAAAAATGCATGTGTTTTTTTTTTACTTTATTTTAATATTTTTTTTTAAATTAAAAAATAAAAACAATGTTTTTTTCTTTAGTTTTTAATAAAGTTTTTTTTTGCATGGATTTTATTAATTGTTTTTAATGGGATATTTTTAAAATCTTTTAAAAACAAAATTGTTAATAATTAAGCAAAATTGGGAACAATTTTTTTTTTGTCCATCTTTTAAACCTTGTATGCAGTGCTTCCAACCAGCAACCAGGCTGGGGGGGGTTATTTCTCCTATTTTTTTTCTTGGCGACATCCCAATCAGAGGCATCTTCATCTGCATTACTCTACAAGGCTTCTTTGGTGGCATCATCTTCATGTTTCCAAATTTGCACTATATCATGTTGTCTGCTCTTGCATGAGCAATGTTGTACTCACACTATCATAAAGTGTCACACCTCTTTGTATCTTGTCATTGATGACATACTTGATGTAATCCTCTTATACACTATAGATTAGGAATATTCATGTGAGACTTGGTACATGGCTGCAGTTGAGACTTTAGATTGTACACATTTGTGCATGGCTCCTGTGAGACTTTGATTGTATTGGTATTTTTTCTATTTATGAGTATCCAGTTGATGCTCAAAGCAGGTTATCTCCATGCTTGATCTTCATTTTTTTGTAGTGAGTGATTCATCATCATCAACTTGGTACCGAGTTTTGTCACACTTTGACATTATTGGTGCAACATTGACTCCCTTTCTCCCTAATGGGAAGGTATTTTGGTCAAAATCATTGGACCATATTTGCAAGAGATTCTACATTGAGGGGGGGCTACATGGTCTCTCTTCTTCTCTCATATGGGGGGTAATTTTTCTCACATGGGGTTTTGTCCTTCACATACTTCTTTGAGAGTTACTTTGTATATAGTTTTCATATCTCTTTTTGTAAGTTTTGATACTTAATGTAAAGTACAAATGCCAATAGCTAACAAGATGAGAGGGGGGGGGTGAATCATACAAACTTAATCTTCCATAAAATCAACAGATTCAACCTGGGCAACTTATACTTCAGCAACATAACCAAAAACTACTAAACATGTTAGCTCATAAACACATAATCATCATAATACTCATAACACCAGATTTAACGTGGAAATCTAAATAGGGAAAAACCACTATGGGATTTCGGACCCACTAAGAAATATACTCTTCTAGAGTATGCTCGGTTAAAAGTAAATCCTGTTAGAGATTACAAACACATTGCTAGATGTGACTCAGTTAAGGGATTTACCTCAGATCTGTTAGGATCTTCACTTTGTTAGAAGTGACCTTGTCAAAGGATTTCCAACACTCATTTAGAATGTTACCTTTCTAGAGGGTTTACAAATAAGACGGTTAAGTCCACTTGGTTAAGAGATTTCCTGTCACTTACAAAATAACAGTAATAAAAATATATATGCAACTTCACATCTAAAATGCTAAAGTAGATTCTTATTTGCTCAAAACAATCTAGTCATAAGACTTATCTTGTCCCTCTACTGGGCTCTCTACTCTGTTATTCAAACAGGTCTTTAAGATTTTGTGCTCAGTAATCACTACGTAGCATCCTTGTGCTTACACTTTCCCGCGTACATTGTTTATCAACAATTCCTTATTTATAAACAATTGCTAACCGCTAAATATCCTTGATCACATTTCCCATGATCAATCTTAGCCATAAGATCTTCAAACTTGACTAGGTTCAATGTATCCTTCTGATCTAAATATGTTTTACCTTGCCTTGGGACTTGCATTCCTTTCTTGGAACTTGCACAAGGTTATTGCGGTTCAATCTATGCTGTAGATCTTCCTGCCGATTTTCCTTTGCCATTGATCCTTAAAAAACTTCATGCATGACATACCAATCATTTATACATCTCCAGCTAATCATTGTCCTTCATTAAATAATGCTTTTATCCATTCAATGCGCACTATCATAACTCGGTTGCAACTTGGTAAATACTAAACTTTACTTGGTAGACATTTCGCCTTCATTAACCGATATTGATAACCTTAGGGTTTACCGACTAGGTTCCTTTGGTTTACCGACTAGGTTCTTTGCTCGGTGACATAGTATAGTATTAACCTTACAATCAACAACATATGTAGGATATCAAAACAATCTAAACATCATGATCTCATCATTGTCTAACTCGATAATAATTGCCCATTGAATATTTTATTCCTCCTCTTATTCATCACATTCTTTTTGTGTCTTTTACCGACATCTTAATTCTCTTCAAATCAATCTTCTCAAGATATGGCAACATCATACTAAATCAGAAAATCAATTTCTTGACATCAATGACAAAATAATGTTATAAAGATAGTTATCATCCTTCTTTAGTTATATCAAATAATCTTCAACAACCATCTCAATATCCTTAATGAATATCAACAATCTTTCTTTCTACTAAAATGCCAACAATCTCCCCCTCTGGCATTGATGGAAAAACCAACAATTAAATGGTAATACCAACAAGATATTCAAATTGATTTGGATTCAGATTGCTGTTAGACTTCTCCTATTATCCTTGAGTTGTTAAAATCTTCTGAAGTCTTCTCCCTTTTTCCTTAGGCTTCTGAGCTGTTGTCTTGCATTTAGTCTCCTCCATTTTTGCAATCTTCTCGCCCTGTCATTAGTCTTCTATTATTTCCATCATTCAGGGCTTTACCATTCAGTCAACCATTTAGTCTTCACCCCCTTTGACAACAATGCCAAAAAGTAAAAGAACTAAATCATGGTTTCTTCCCCTGTGAGGTGATTTGCCTTGCTGTGTATCATCTCATTCTCGGTTAGAGCAACTTGTCTCTATTCACTTTTTCCTGCACACCTTTAGAAAACCTTCTAAAGTGCATAAATCAGCATCAATCCAAACATAATATTTTGTAGATTCATCAAATTGATGCTTTCACCGAACTTGGTCAGGGAGTAGCAGATAGGGGTAGGACCCCTAACTTGCTTTTGAGATACTCAAAAGTGTCCCTTGGCAATGGCTTTGTGAAGATGTCTGCTAATTTCTCCTTTGAACTGATATATTCCAGCACAACTTTCTTCTCTGAGATAATGATACTTTATAGATATATGCTTTGTCTTAGAGTGCATTACTAGATTCTTTGAAATGTTAATGGCACTAGTATTATCACAGAATATAGTTACTGGCTTGGTAACTCTTTCATTTATACCTTCCAACAGTTGTTTGATCCATGCTATATTGGTACAATTCAATGCTGCAACAACATATCCAACTTCTGTTGTTGACTATGAGATACATCCTTGTTTCTTGCTAAGCCAACTCACTAGTCTTTCTCCCAAAAAGAAAGCTCCACCACTCCTGCTTTTCCTATCATCTATGTTGCCTGCCCAATCAGCATTAGTATAAACTTTTAAATCAAAATCATTCTTCTTTTCGTATACTAAGCCATAATCTTCAGTGCCTCTCGGGTATCTGAAAATTCTCTTGATTGCTGTCATATGTGTTTCCTTGGGATCTGCAGAGAATCTTGTAACAATACCTACTGCATGTGCTATATCTAGTCTACTATGCACAACATATTGCAACTTTCCAATCATAGATTAGTAAAGTGTCTCATCAATAGATGTAGATTCATCATTCTTTGATAGTTTATAGTTAGTAGTCATAGGAGTACTTATTGGTTTAGAATCCTCCATTCCAAATTTCTTTAGGATTTCCTTTATGTACTTGGATTGAGTAATGAAAATCTCATCTTTCATTTGCAATATCTGTAAACCTATAAAGTACTGTATCTCACAGATTAGTGACATCTCAAATTCTTTGCACATTTCATTACCAATGTTCTTGCATAAGGAGTCATTTCCACAAAATATAATATCATCAACAAATATGGCTGAGATCAATATTCCATTGTCCTCATCATTATTCATGTACATATTGCTGTTTTCACTTGTCCTTATAAAACCAATCTTGATTAAGTAAGAGTGCAGTCTCTCATACCATGCTCTAGGTGCTTATTTCAGACCATATAAAGCTTTGTTTAGTTTGCATATCTAATCTTTACTCCTGTCTTCAACAAATCCTTCAGGTTGTTCAATGTAAACTTCTTCTTCTAGTATACCATTCAAAAATGTAGATTTAACATCCATTTGATATACCTTGAAATTTTTGAAAGCAGCATATGCCAACAATGTTCTTACTCCCTCAAGTCTAGCCACAGGTGCAAAGGTCTCACCATAATCTATTCCTTCTTCTTGAGCATAACCTTTGCAAACTAGTCTTTCTTTGTTCCGAATGACTTCACCTTTTTCATTTAGCTTGTTTCTGAAAATTCACTTAGTATCGATTACATTTTTGTCCTTCGGTCTTGGGATCAGTGTCCATGTGTCATTCTTCTTGATTTGATCAATCTCTTCTGTCATAGCATTTACCCAATCTTCACTATTAAATGCCTCTTTCACTATTCTCGGTTCAAGTTCAGATATCAGACATGTGTTCTGTCTCAGTTTGTTCTTTGTCATCACTGGATCATCCTTATCTCCTATAATCTGACTTGATGCATGATGTCTTCTGACATATTTGGCTAATATAGGCTTGGTAGGTTCTGTATGATCTTCTTCATCACTCAGTAACTAGACATTATCTTCATTTTCTTCAGCAGCTTTCTTGGTAGGACTTCTCGGTTGAACATAAATAAATTCTTCATAATCTTCTGATTCTTTGGAATTTCCTTCATCATTTCTTTCTACAAATTCATCAATTTTCACATTTGCACTTTCCACTATTTTGTTAGATGATTTGACCAGACATTTAAATGCTTTACTTCTAGAAGAATAACCAAGAAATGTTTTCTCTTCACTTTTTTGATCAAATTTTCCATTTCTGTCATCTTTGTGAACATAGCATTTGCTTCCAAAGATTTTAAAATAAATTACATTAGGTTTCTTGTGATACCAGATCTCATATGGTGTCTTCATAGTTCCTTTCTTCAATTGTACTCGGTTCAGGGTGTAAACTGCAGTGTTGATTGCTTCTCTCCAAAATGTTTGAGGTACCCTCTTTTCTATCATCAAGGTTCTTGCACAATCCACAATTGATTTTTTTCTTCTCTTGGCTATCCCATTTTGCTAAGGTGTTCTCAGTGTAGATACTTGCCTCTTTATACCATGGTCATTGCAGAATAAGTTAAATTCATCAGAAGTGAACTCTCCTCCTGTATCAGATCTAAGACATTTTAGCTGTCTTCTTGTTTCATTTTCAACTCTTGCCTTGTACAATTTAAATATTTGAAAAGCTTCTGATTTTTCTTTTAAAAACATAACTGACATCATCCTTGAGTAATCATCCACAAATAATATGAAATACTTATCACCATAATAACTTTGAACTTTCATGGGACCACAAAGATTAGTGTGTACTAGATCTAAAATTCCTTTAGAAGTGTAGGACTTACTTGTAAAGCTTGATCTTGTCATCTTACCCATCTGGCATCCTCGACACATAGCATTCTTAGGTTTTTCAAGACTTGGTAGACCTCTTACTTGGTGCTTCTTACTTATTTTGATCAGATTATCAAAATTTACATGACAAAACCTTTTATGTCATAACCAGATATCATCTGTCTTTGCATAAAGAAACTTGTTCCAAGTTGAGTCAAGATGAAATGTATTGCCTTTTATTTGTGTCTTGGTAGTAGCTAACTTTCCATGCTTGTCATGAACTTTGAGAATTCCTTTCTGAAATTCTATTCGGTATCCTGTATTGTTTAGCTGTGCTACACTCAACAAATTGTATTTCAATCCTTCAACCCAGTATACATCATCACATTTAGCATTGTCAAGAAGTGTTATAGATCCTTTACCTTTCACTGGACATGGTGCATCATTACCAAATCTTACATAGCCTCCATCATAGTCCTCTAATTTAACAAACTTGTGTTTATCACGTGTCATATGATGTGAGCATCCACTGTCTATGATCCAAGAATCATTATTATTCATGTGAGATATTAGGGCTTTTTCTTCATACCTTTCTTCATCAGATCCATCTTTAATAGTCACATAAACAACTTCCTTAGTATCAGTTTCATCAGATTTATCATCATTGGATTCCTCATTAGCTACTAGACATGTCTTTCTATCTCTTCTTCTGAAGTCTTGGTGTCCTTTGTATTGGTTGTCTTTCTACTTGTTATCTCAGTATTCTCTCTTTTCACTAGATTCTTTGTCAGGGCAGTTAGAAGCCATATGTCCTATTTTATCACAATTGAAATATTTTAAAGGTAGCTTTCCTTTATACTTACCTTTTCCTCTTGGCAACCTTCTGGCTAATAATGCTTCAAACTCTTCCTGCTTCTTGATTTCCTCATACAGTTTGTGTACTTCTTCCATGTTCTTGCGAAATCTTTCACTTGCTCCACTATGATTCCCTTCAGAGTACTTACTCATTCTATCATTGTAATCATCATATTCACCAATATGAAAAGAACTGAATGGAGATTCAACTTTATTTACCAAAGACCCAGTGTTATCAAACTTACTTATCTCAAATGCAAGTAGCTTACCAATAGTAGCATCCAAATAAACTAGCATGTTAGGTACAGACCTCAATTCATTGATTGTAGAGACTTGAATAGCATAAGCTGGTAGAAGGGTTCTCAACAACTTACTTGTTATATCATTTTATTCAATAGTTCCACCTGCTCCTTTAATTTGATTGACAATCTCCTTTAGTCTTGTGCTGTACTGGGTTATGTTCTAACCTTCATTCATTCTCATGGATTTAAGTTGTCCTTTTAGACTATCTACTTTTTCTTTTTGAACATGTTCATCACCTCCATACATAGATATGAGCTTAGTCCATATTGCTTTTGCATCATTACAACCTTCTAGATCATTAAACTTTGAGTCGGTCAATGCTGATGTTATTTCAATCATAGCTTGAATATGTTCTTGCTTTGCCTTAATCTCTTCCAAGGTCACCTTAATCTCTTCCAAGGTCATAGGGTTGGTGCTTGGTGCAATTTAATCATCCTCCAGATAATATGTTGCATATTATCCAATTCCTAATAAATGCAACCTCATCCTTTTCTTCCATGTGGAGAAACTTGACTTGTTTAGCTTTGATGTATCCCTTTTATACATCTTTGGATCTTTGCCTCAAGTACCTTTAAACTTTTCTTCCGGAATCCAAAGCTTTGATACCAATTGTAAGTTCTGATACTTAATGTAAAGTACAAATGCCAATAGCTAACAATATGAGATGGGGGGGGGGGGGGGTGATTCATACAAACTTAATCTTCCATAAAATCAATAGATTCAACCTCGGTAACTTATACTTCAGCAATATAACCAAAAACTGCTAAACATGTTAACTCATAAACACATAATCATCATAACACTCATAACACTAGATTTAATGTGGAAACCCAAATAGGGAAAAACCACTATGGGATTTCAGACCCACTAAGAAATATACTCTTCTAGAGTATGCTCGGTTAAAAGCAAATCCTGTTAAAGATTACAAACACATTGCTAGATGTGAAACGGTTAAGGGATTTTTCTCAGATCTAGTAGGATCTTCACTTTGTTAGAAGTGACCTTGTCAAAGGATTTCAAACACTCATTTAGAATGTTACCTTGCTAGAGGGTTTACAAATAAGACTGTTAAGTCCACTCGGTTAAGAGATTTCCTATCACTTAGAAAATAACAGTAATAAAAATATATTTGCAACTTCACATCTAAAATGCTAAAGCATATTCTTATTTGCTCAAAACAATCTAGTCATAAGACTTATCTAGTTCCTTTGCTAGGCTCTATACTCTGTTATTCAAACAATTCTTCAAGCTTCTGTGCTCGGTAATCACTATGTACCATCCTTGTGCTTACACTTGCCCACATACATTGTTTATCAACAATTCCTTATTTATAAATAATTACTAACTGCTAAATCTCCTTGATCACATTTCCCATGATCAATCTTAGCCATCAGATCTTCAAACTTGACCAAGTTCAATGTATCCTTCCAATCTGAAAATGTTTTACCTTGCCTTGGGACTTGCATTCCTTTCTTGGAACTTGCACAAGGTTATTGCGGTTCAATCTGCACTATAGATCTTCCTGCTGATTTTCCTTTGCCATAGATCCTTAACAAACTTCATGCACGACATACCAATCATTTATACATCTCCAGCTAATCATTGTCCTTCATTAAATAATGCTTTTATCCATCCAATGTGCACTATCATAACTTGGTTGCAACTTGATATATACTAAACTTTACTCGGTAGACATTCCACCTTCATTAACCGATATTGATAACCTTAGGGTTTACCGACTAGGTTCCTTAGGGTTTACCGACTAGGTTCTTTTCTCGGTGACATAGTATAGTATTAACCTTACAATCAACAACATATGTAGGATATCAAAACAATCTAAACATCATGATCACATCATTGTCTAACTCGATAATAGTTGCCCATTGAATATTTTATTCCTCCTCTTATTCATCACCTCCTTTTGAACATGGTCATCACCTCCATACATAGATATGAGCTTAGTCCATATTGCTTTTGCATCATTACAAGCTTCTAGATCATTAAACTCTGAGTCGGTCAATGCTGATGTTATTTCAATCATAGTTTGAATATGTTCTTGCTTTGCCTTAATCTCTTCCAAGGTCATAGGGTTGGTGCTTGGTGCAATGTAATCATTCTCCAGATAATATGTTGCATATTATCCAATTCCTAATAAATGCAACTTCATCCTTTTCTTCCATGTGGAGAAACTTTACTTGTTTAGCTTCGATGTATCCCTTTTATACATCTTTGGATCTTTGCCTCAAGTAGCTTTAAACTTTTCTTCTGAAATCCAAAGCTTTGATACCAATTGTAAGTTCTGATACTTAATGTAAAGTACAAATGCCAATAGCTAACAATATGAGATGGGGGGGGGGGTGAATCATACAAACTTAATCTTCCATAAAATCAATAGATTGAACCTCGGTAACTTATACTTCAACAATATAACCAAAAACTGCTAAACATGTTAACTCATAAACACATAATCATCATAACACTCATAACACCAGATTTAACGTGGAAACCCAAATAGGGAAAAACCACTATGGGATTTCAGACCCACTAAGAAATATACTCTTCTAGAGTATGCTCGGTTAAAAGTAAATCCTGTTAAAGATTACAAACACATTGCTAGATGTGAATCGGTTAAGGGATTTTCCTCAGATCTAGTAGGATCTTCACTTTGTTAGAAGTGACCTTGTCAAAGGATTTCAAACACTCATTTAGAATGTTACCTTGCTAGAGGGTTTACAAATAAGACTGTTAAGTCCACTCGGTTAAGAGATTTCTTATCACTTACAAAATAACAGTAATAAAAATATATTTGCAACTTCACATCTAAAATGCTAAAGCATATTCTTATTTGCTCAAAACAATCTAGTCATAAGACTTATCTAGTTCCTCTGCTGGGCTCTCTACTCTGTTATTCAAACAATTCTTCAAGCTTCTGTGCTCGGTAATCACTATGTAGCATCCTTGTGCTTACACTTGCCCGCATACATTTTTTATCAACAATTCCTTATTTATAAACAATTTCTAACCGCTAAATCTCCTTGATCACATTTCCCATGATCAATCTTAGCCATCAGATCTTCAAACTTGACCAAGTTCAATGTATCCTTCCAATCTGAAAATGTTTTACCTTGCCTCGGGACTTGCATTCCTTTCTTGGAACTTGCACAAGGTTATTGCGGTTCAATCTGCACTGTAGATCTTCCTGTTGATTTTCCTTTGCCATAGATCCTTAACAAACTTCATGCACGACATACCAATAATTTATACATCTCCAGCTAATCATTGTCCTTCATTAAATAATGCTTTTATCCATCCAATGCGCACTATCATAACTTGGTTGCAACTTGATATATACTAAACTTTACTCGGTAGACATTCCACCTTCATTAACCGATATCGATAACCTTAGGGTTTACCGACTAGGTTCCTTCGGGTTTACCGACTAGGTTCTTTTCTCGGTGACATAGTATAGTATTAACTTTACAATCAACAATATATGTAGGATATCAAAACAATTTAAACATCATGATCACATCATTGTCTAACTTGATAATAGTTGCCCATTGAATATTTTATTCCTCCTCTTATTCATCACCTCCTTTTGAACATGTTCATCACCTCCATACACAGATATGAGCTTAGTCCATATTGCTTTTGCATCATTACAACCTTCTAGATCGTTAAACTCTGAGTCGGTCAATGCTGATGTTATTTCAATCATAGCTTGAATATGTTCTTGCTTTGCCTTAATCTCTTCCAAGGTCATAGGGTTGGTGCTTGGTACAATGTAATCATTCTCCAGATAATATGTTGCATATTATCCAATTCCTGATAAATGCAACTTCATCCTTTTCTTCCATGTGGAGAAACTTGACTTGTTTAGCTTCGATGTATCCCTTTTATACATCTTTAGATCTTTGCCTCAAGTACCTTTAAACTTTTCTTCCATAATCCAAAGCTTTGATACCAATTGTAAGTACCGATACTTAATGTAAAGTACAAATGCCAATAGCTAACAATATGAGATGGGGGGGGGGGGGTGAATCATACAAAGTTAATCTTCCATAAAATAAATAGATTCAACCTCGGTAACTTATACTTCAGCAATGTAACCAAAAATTGGTAAACATGTTAACTCATAAACACATAATCATCATAACACTCATAACACCAGATTTAACGTGGAAACCCAAATAGGGAAAAACCACTATGGGATTTTAGACCCACTAAGAAATATACTCTTCTAGAGTATACTCGGTTAAAAGTAAATCCTGTTAAAGATTACAAACACATTGCTCGATGTGAACCGGTTAAGGGATTTTCCTCAGATCTAGTGGGATCTTCACTTTGTTAGAAGTGACCTTGTCAAAGGATTTCAAACACTCATTTAGAATGTTACCTTGCTAGAGGGTTTACAAATAAGACTGTTAATTCCACTCGGTTAAGAGATTTCCTATCACTTAGGAAATAACAGAAATAAAAATATATTTGCAACTTCACATCTAAAATGCTAAAGCATATTCTTATTTGCTCAAAACAATCTAGTCATAAGACTTATCTAGTTCCTCTGCTGGGCTCTCTACTCTGTTATTCAAACAATTCTTCAAGCTTCTGTGCTCGGTAATCACTATGTAGCATCCTTGTGCTTACACTTGCCCGCATACATTGTTTATCAACAATTCCTTATTTATAAACAATTGCTAACCGCTAAATCTCCTTGATCACATTTCCCATGATCAATCTTAGCCATCAGATCTTCAAACTTGACCAAGTTCAATGTATCCTTCCAATCTGAAAATGTTTTACCTTGCCTCGGGACTTGCATTCCTTTCTTGGAACTTGCACAAGGTTATTGCGGTTCAATCTGCACTGTAGATCTTCCTGCTGATTTTCCTTTGCCATAGATCCTTAACAAACTTGATGCACGACATACCAATCATTTATACATCTCCAGCTAATCATTGTCCTTCATCAGATAATGCTTTTATCCATCCAATGCGCACTATCATAACTTGGTTGCAACTTGATATATACTAAACTTTACTCAGTAGACATTCCACCTTCATTAACCGATATCGATAACCTTAGGGTTTACCGACTAGGTTCCTTAGGGTTTACCGACTAGGTTCTTTTCTCGGTGACATAGTATAGTATTAACCTTACAATCAACAACATATGTAGGATATCAAAACAATCTAAACATCATGATCACATCATTGTCTAACTCGATAATAGTTGCCCATTGAATACTTTATTCCTCCTCTTATTCATCACCTCCTTTTGAACATGTTCATCACCTCCATACATAGATATGAGCTTAGTCCATATTGCTTTTGCATCATTACAACCTTCTAGATCATTAAACTCTGAGTCGGTCAATGCTGATGTTATTTCAATCATAGCTTGAATATGTTCTTGCTTTGCCTTAATCTCTTCCAAGGTCATAGGGTTGGTGCTTGGTGCAATGTAATCATTCTCTAGATAATATGTTGCATATTATGCAATTCCTAATAAATGCAACTTCATCCTTTTCTTCCATGTGGAGAAAATTTACTTGTTTAGCTTCGATGTATCCCTTTTATACATTTTTGGATCTTTGCCTCAAGTACCTTTAAACTTTTCTTCCAGAATCCAAAGCTTTGATACCAATTGTAAGTTTTGATACTTAATGTAAAGTACAAATGCCAATAGCTAACAATATGAGATGGGGGGGGGTGGGTGAACCATACAAACTTAATCTTCCATAAAATCAATAGATTCAACCTCGGTAACTTATACTTCAGCAATATAACCAAAAACTACTAAACATGTTAACTCATAAACACATAATCATCATAACACTCATAACACCAGATTTAACGTGGAAACCCAAATAGGGAAAAACCACTATGGGATTTTAGACCCACTAAGAAATATACTCTTCTAGAGTATGCTCGATTAAAAGAAAATCCTGTTAAAGATTACAAACACATTGCTAGATGTGAACTGGTTAAGGGATTTTCCTCAGATCTAGTAGGATCTTCACTTTGTTAGAAGTGACCTTGTCAAAGGATTTCAAACACTCATTTAGAATGTTACCTTGCTAGAGGGTTTACAAATAAGACTGTTAAGTCCACTCGGTTAAGAGATTTCTTATCACTTACAAAATAACAGTAATAAAAATATATTTGCAACTTCACATCTAAAATGCTAAAGCATATTCTTATTTGCTCAAAACAATCTAGTCATAAGACTTATCTAGTTCCTCTGCTGGGCTCTCTACTCTGTTATTCAAACAATTCTTCAAGCTTCTGTGCTCGGTAATCACTATGTAGCATCCTTGTGCTTACACTTGCCCGCATACATTGTTTGTCAACAATTCCTTATTTATAAACAATTGCTAACCGCTAAATCTCCTTGATCACATTTCCCATGATCAATCTTAGCCATCAGATCTTCAAACTTGACCAAGTTCAATGTATCCTTCCAATCTGAAAATGTTTTACCTTGCCTCGGGACTTGCATTCCTTTCTTGGAACTTGCACAAGGTTATTGTGGTTCAATCTGCACTATAGATCTTCCTGCTGATTTTCCTTTGCCATAGATCCTTAACAAACTTCATGCACGACATACCAATCATTTATACATCTCCAGCTAATCATTGTCCTTCATTAAATAATGCTTTTATCCATCCAATGCACACTATCATAACTTGGTTGCAACTTGATATATACTAAACTTTACTCGGTAGACATTCCACCTTCATTAACCGATATCAATAACCTTAGGGTTTACCGACTAGGTTCCTTAGGGTTTACTGACTAGGTTCTTTTCTCGGTGACATAATATAGTATTAACCTTACAATCAACAATATATGTAGGATATCAAAATAATCTAAACATCATGATTACATCATTGTCTAACTCGATAATAGTTGCCCATTGAATATTTTATTCCTCCTCTTATTCATCACCTCCTTTTGAATATGTTCATCACCTCCATACACAGATATGAGCTTAGTCCATATTGCTTTTGCATCATTACAACCTTCTAGATCGTTAAACTCTGAGTTGGTCAATGCTGATGTTATTTCAATCATAGCTTGAATATGTTCTTGCTTTGCCTTAGTCTCTTCCATGGTCATAGGGTTGGTGCTTGGTACAATGTAATCATTCTCTAGATAATATGTTGCATATCATCCAATTCCTGATAAATGCAACTTCATCCTTTTCTTCCATGTGGAGAAACTTGACTTGTTTAGCTTCGATGTATCCCTTTTATACATCTTTGGATCTTTGCCTCAAGTACCTTTAAACTTTTCTTCCGGAATCCAAAGCTTTGATACCAATTGTAAGTTTCGATACTTAATGTAAAGTACAAATGCCAATAGCTAACAATATGAGATGGGGGGGGGGAGTGAATCATACAAAGTTAATCTTCCATAAAATCAATAGATTCAACCTCGGTAACTTATACTTCAGCAATATAACCAAAAATTGGTAAACATGTTAACTCATAAACACATAATCATCATAACACTCATAACACCAGATTTAATGTGGAAACCCAAATAGGGAAAAACCACTATGGGATTTCAGACCCACTAAGAAATATACTCTTCTAGAGTATGCTCGGTTAAAAGCAAATCCTGTTAAAGATTACAAACACATTGCTAGATGTGAACCGGTTAAGGGATTTTCCTCAGATCTAGTAGGATCTTCACTTTGTTAGAAGTGACCTTGTCAAAGGATTTCAAACACTCATTTAGAATGTTACCTTGCTAGAGGGTTTACAAATAAGACTGTTAAGTCCACTCGGTTAAGAGATTTCTTATCACTTACAAAATAACAGTAATAAAAATATATTTGCAACTTCACATCTAAAATGCTAAAGCATATTCTTATTTGCTCAAAACAATCTAGTCATAAGACTTATCTAGTTCCTCTGCTAGGCTCTCTACTCTGTTATTCAAACAATTCTTCAAGCTTCTGTGCTCGGTAATCACTATGTAGCATCCTTGTGCTTACACTTTCCCGCATACATTGTTTATCAACAATTCCTTATTTATAAACAATTGCTAACCGCTAAATCTCCTTGATCACATTTCCCATGATCAATCTTAGCCATCAGATCTTCAAACTTGACCAAGTTCAATGTATCCTTCCAATCTGAAATTTTTTTACCTTGCCTCGGGACTTGCATTCCTTTCTTGGAACTTTCACAAGGTTATTGCGGTTCAATATGCGCTGTAGATCTTCCTGCTGATTTTCCTTTGCCATAGATCCTTAACAAACTTCATGCATGACATACCAATCATTTATACATCTCTAGCTAATCATTGTCCTTCATTAAATAATGCTTTTATCCATCCAATGCGCACTATCATAACTTGGTTGCAACTTGATATATACTAAACTTTACTCGGTAGACATTCCACCTTCATTAACCGATATCGATAACCTTAGGGTTTACCGACTAGGTTCCTTACGGTTTACTGACTAGGTTCTTTTCTTGGTGACATAGTATAGTATTAACCTTACAATCAACAACATATGTAGGATATCAAAACAATCTAAACATCATGATCACATCATTGTCTAACTCGATAATAGTTTCCCATTGAATATTTTATTCCTCCTCTTATTCATCACATCTTTATGTGTCTTTTATCGACATCTTAATTCTCTTCAAATCAATCTTCTCAAGATATGGCAACATCATACTGAATCAAAAAATCAATTTCTTGACATCAATGACAAAATAATGTTATAAAGATAGTTATCATCCTTCTTTAGTTATATCAAATAATCTTCAACAACCTTCTCAATATCCTTAATGAATATCAACAATCTTTATTTCTACTGAAATTGCAACACTTTTGGGGAAGTTTTTTCCCATGTGGTTTTTCTCTATTTCTCCATTTATGGGAGATTGCATTTGTACATGGGTAGCTAACACGACCTAGTAGCCAAGACCCATCTTTCATTTCTTGTTTGCATTGTAGACTTAAGTGCATTCCCCTATGTTGCACTTAAGGGGGGGGGGTGTTGGTGTAATTATTTATTCATCTTGGATATAATTATACTTTACTTAAGTTTACTTAGGTACATGAATAACATTGTAGTTTGCATATGAGGCACTTAGGGAGATGTGTATACATTGGGAGTGTGTATGTAGGATAATTTCCACCTTTTATGGTGTGATGTTGTTATTACTCTATCTTATCCACTTATTGTGGAGCGATAATTCCACCTTCGATGGGTGATCCACCTCATGTAGAATATTCTATTATTTCTCCTACGTACCCCTATGTACCCTTGTATCTCATTGAGCCACATGTTTATAAGAAGACTGATCTACTTTGTATGAAATAACTTGATGATCTAGTTGATCTGTATTTTCATCTTGATAGAATACAATTTATTCCTATCATCTATTTTGTGTCTCTATTGTACTTTTCATTGAGCTCTTGATCTTGGCAAAATTTCACAATTACAATACTGATGATTTTCTTTTTCTCAGTGTTGTTGTTGGCATTAGATTGTCATTGATGTAATTAGTCAAAGTATATGTGCCATAGAGAGCAACATAGAAAGCAAGTGTTGTTGAGGAAATTGTATAACATGAAGGTTAGTCGCATGAAGTTAAAATTCATGTTAGTCGCAATTTTGCATAACATGTAGTTTATCTCAATCTTCAAGACTACAAAAGGTGACCAAGATGTCAATAACACGATAGTTATGCAACCAGAGATGCCAATAATATGTATGTTGAAGTGTGCATGACATGCAGGTTATCACTACCTATGAAGCTACAAAATGGTGATAGGGAAGTCAATAACACAATGGTTATGCGATAGGGGATGTCTATAATGCGACAAGTTTGTCGCCCCACTATCCCATGGCCTGGAGAATGTAAGACAAAATGCTTTGCAGGGTAAACAGAACAAAGGTTTGTTAGGGGCCCCCGCTATCCCACGGTGTGTTCAAGTGAAGAGAAAAGAACTTGTGGGGTAACTTAGTTATGAAGTTAGAGGTCAACTCCGCTACCTTGCACCATAGAATTCCAGAGTGACATGACCATGTGGGATAACAAGGAGAAGGGAGAGATGTCTCCTACTATCCCATGACTGGAAAAGTTGAATTTAAATTGTGCTACGAGGTAATATAAAAGTGACGAAATGACACTCCCCACCATCCCACATCAAGCAGAAGGATGGAAAGAGGACACTGTGGGGTAAGTTAAAATGGTGAAGCTATGGGTTCCTTCCATCCCATACTGCTAGATGACCATAGCAATTGGTCCTGTGGGATAAGAAGATGAAGGGAGGATGGAATGCCCCTACCATCCGACAACACAAAGTTTAGGAGAAAGATGACCTTTTTGGGTGAAAAGGATAGAAGGAGAGTGTGAGTCCCGCTACCTCACACCATTCAAGATGAATGTGCAATGATCTTGTGGGGCAAGTTAGAAGGAAGAAGATGTGTCATCCCACCATCCCATGAGGAGTAAAACCAAAGTAAGAAGACCTCACAAAGGAAACAAAAGAAGAAATAAAAAGTGGTTCCCATTATCCCACAATGTTTAAGACTAAGGACTAAAGGCACTGCGAGGTAACTCCCTTCCAATTGAGACTTGTATCCCACCAGCCCATATAGATTATGCAGATGAATAATATCCTTGTGGGGCATGAAGAAAGGAAAAAATAAAAGGCATCCCGCCATCCTGAAGGTATGCGACAACATTGTTGAAGATCGATGTGACAGTTAGAGGTGATTCAGTCAACAGGTTGGTATCCCGATAGGCAAAATGGTCCACATGGTTGTTGACCAAGTTGGAACAAGCAATTTGGACGTTAATTGAGATGGTTTTTAATGAATCTTGTGAATGCCGATAGACATAGAGGTCCATGCGGCTGTTGACTGACATCGATTGAGTAGTTTGGATGCTGAATATGAAGACATGTGGCTTCCTAGTGATCCAAGAGGAAATCAAATACGTAGAAGGTGATGATGGAGGTAGTTGTTAGTCTTTTCAAGGCAAGTTGAAAGAGAATAGAGAATGCATTAATGATGAATCTATTGCAAACTAGTGTGCAACTCGAGAGGATCATCAAGAAAGATATCAGATCTTCAGGCAAATAAAGGTTACTAAACTTAGTAATTGGTCCACAAAGAATGATCTAAATACATAAAGGGTGCATTTAATATGGGTAGCTATCGGTATTAAACAATGTACAAAGAATCAACATCCTCTACAAGACATGATCTCTCAGAGGTCAAGAAGATTAGATTTTTTTGAATTTTCTTTTTGGAGGGAAAATGTTATGCCTACAATGATAAGTGTAGGTTTTATGAGATTTGATAGAAGTAGATGTCATAGATGAGTGGGGAGAGGTAAAAAATTGTTAGTGATTAACAACAAATAAGGAAATTTGTTTTGGACTGTTATTGTTGTTGCAAAATTGTTGATGTGAAGAAAGCTGAAAGAGAAACGTATAGAAGTGATCAGAATGGATGAGAGAATAGTAGTAGGGCAGTGTGCCAAGAAAAGAGAAAAGATAGAGACCAAAGGATAGAGAAGATATAGTTGAGGAAAAGAGGTGCAGGGTGTAGAGGTTTGAGTAATACAAAGAAGGCAAACAAACTGTGAGTTACAAAATTACATTTGTAACAAGGAAATAAACCTATAATCTTTCTATTCATTGTAATTCCTTGAGTGGGTTCTCAAATTAGGGGTAGGTGCTCTAAATTTTTAGGTGGTTGCTTCTCCTTGAGTTGGTACTGAAAATAATTAGGGGTTGGTGCTCCTTGGGTTGGTGCCCTAAAAATATTGTAATCAATTTTTATTGTGAGGCTGGATTGGAGTAGTAGACTCGAGCATCTATTCTCACCGAGGTTTTTCCCACATTGGGTTTTCCTCATAAATATTGTGTGTTTTGATTTGATTTCTATGTGTGTGTGTTATTATTTGATTTGCATCTTTAGTATCTGCACACTTGATTAAATTTAAAAAAAAAAAAGATTCACTGATTCACCCCCCTCTCAGTGACCTATTGTGTTCCTTCAATTGGTATCATTTCCCTATGTTTCCTGTTTGAAAAGCTTTCTCTAGCTTGGGTAGATTATAGTTAGTGAACACAATGGATAGGAACAAGTCCTGCTCTTCTAAAGCACCTATGTTTAATGACACAAACTATGCCTTTTGGAGTAGAAGAATAGAACTTATTTATCCTCTTTAGGCTTTGATGTCTAGATGTCAGTAAAAAATGGCTATACCGTTCCTCAAGTTTTCCCTACCGACCCTGATGCTAAAAGGGAATATGAGAATAATGCCAAAGCTAAGAACACAATATTAAGTGGCATGTTTGATATAGAGTTTGTCAAAGTCATGCACTGCACTTTACCAAAAGCAATATGGGATAAACTACAAAGTATATATGAAGGAGATACAAAAGTGAAAGAAGCCAAATTTCAAAATCTAAGAGCTCAATTTGAAAGCCTAAGAAATAAAAGAAGAGGAGAAGATAGCTGAGTATCTGCAAAGAGTGGATGAGATTTTAATTGCTAAAAGATGACTTGGAGAGGATGTCTTTGCTGGAATCCAAGAACACTGAGAGCGGGGGGGGGGTGTGTGGGTGAATTAGTGTTTGACCAGTAAGATTAATTCTAACCTTATTAGCACAAAAACTTAGTAACCAATATGCATAAAAGAAAATAACAAGTAATAATGCAACCACAAAGATGAACACTATAACACCATAGATTTATACATGGAAAACCTTAAAGAGGAAAATCCATGGTGGGATTGGAGACCCACAATATCTATCCACTGATCAAATGAATAAATATTACATACAAGGGGCCTGCACATGCAGGAAGACACACTTCCTAGAGTGCATTGCTCATCACAAAAGGAGCCTCACTGACTACAAGAAATCTTTGGACTACAATCCAGAAAGAAGATTGAACTATAAGAATATCATGTCTTATGCTTGAGTATAGTTCCTATTAAGCTCAATATCAGAGGTCTTAAACCTCTTACACAAACCCAGTTCGATCACTTATGATCAACCAAATCCTCTGCATATGATTACAACCTTATTCGCACATAGATAATCCCATAACCATCCATGATTGTGATCTACAAAGAGATATTATATCACATTTATACAAACCCTGGACCTAAACAATTAGGTTGGCCACCTAAAAGACAATATAATAAATCCATTACATAAACTTGAAACCAATGATAACACAAGTCGGCCTAAGACTGAAACAACATTAACCAAACAATAAATCCAACTGATAACGCATCGGGAGCATCCACCAACATGTTACATAAACCAGTCCATAACCTAAGAAAAAATAGTACTAGACCTAAAATAGGTCACGATAAGACAAATGCAACACCATCCATCAACTAGAACATGAACATGATAACCATCAACATCCTGAGAACCTTTTAGAAGCCACACCAACACCACTTATTGAATCCATCAAAAGATCTTCAACAAAGCTTTGCCAGTAAAACCCGTACCAGTAACCAAAAGGCTTACTAGAACATATGATAGCTTCCGGATCACCAAATCCTAAACCAATTGAATGTGACACACACATGAATGATCAAACGAAACCAATTCCACCAAACTAAATGTACCAAAGAATACCAGAGATGATCTCTAGATCAATATCACAATCCAACCACTCTATCGGAACCTGATAGACAACCAAACAAGCTAGTGTTGACATCAATGACAAACATCAATGCAACACATAATCAATTACTCCAAATTGCCAACAATCTCCCATTTGGCATTGATGACAACACTAGATGTGAAGAACATCCAAATGCCAAGAAATGCAAAACAAGTCTCCCCCAATAGAAGACACCCAACAAATGATATATCAATGAAGTTCTTAACCAATTAATCATCCATAGACTAAACTACCCCAGTGACTGATATCTCTATTAAGCTCTATTTTTCACATGTATATCTCTCTCCCTTTAACATCAATGCCAAAAATATGACATAAACATCAAAGAAAAACCATAGATCCTCTAAACCATGTAGCTGACTACTCCTCCTGAGTAGTAGAACCAACTCATCAATATAGAATGAATGATAGTTCTAATAATGTATACCAGACTGATGCCAATCAACATCACTTAAGTCTCTACCGGAGGGGTAGAGACCCCCAATCTATCTCTAAAGTACTCAAATGATTCCTTGGGAAAAGATTTAGTGAGGATATCTGCAATTTTCTCTTTAGTATTCACATAAAGCAATCTGACTTCATTTACTTCTACCTTTTCCTTCAAAAAGTTATACTTAATTGATATGTGCTTTGTCTTAGAATGAAATACTGGATTCCTTGATATGTCAATAGCAATAGAGTTATCACAGTGAATAACTACCGGTTCATCACAATATGCCCTTATATCTTTCAACATTTGCTTCATCCATAGAACTTGTGTACAACTAGTAGCAACAACAACATACTCAGCTTCAACAGTAGATAAAGAAGTACATGACTGTTTCTTGCAGATCCATGAAACAAGTTTCTTTCCAAGAAAGAAAGCTCCATTGGATGTGCTTTTTCAGTCATCAATATTTCTAGCCCAATCTGCATTTGTATATGCACATAGTGTAAAGTCATCATCTTTAGGATACCATAAACCATATTCAGTTGTTCCTTGTAAATATATGAAAATCCTTTTCACCAGACTCATGATTCTCTCTTGGATCACTCTGATAGCTTGATATAATACAAGCTACATTCATTATATCCGGTCTAGTCTGAGTCAAATATAACAGACCTCCAATCATAGATTTATTCCTTATAGAATTTATTGGAGCTGATACATCTTTATTTATCAATTTCTCACTTGTAACCATAGGAGTACCAACCGGTTTAGAATTTTCAATACCAAAATTTTTCAACAACTCTATAGAATACCTAGTTTGATAGATGAAAATAACTTTATCAGTTTGAGTAATCTGCAAACCTAAGAAAAATCTCATTTCTCCAATCATAGATATCTCAAATTCATTCTTCATATTATCAAAGAATTCTATACATAACTTTTCTTCACCTCCAAAAATGATATCATCAACAAAGACCTCAACAATCAATATGTCATCATTAGTGATCTTATAAAACAAGTTACTATCATCATTACCTTTAGTGAAACCAAGCTTCAAAATATATTTGTCCAATCTGGCATACCAAGCTCTAGGGGCTTGCTTCAATCCCTATAAAGATTTCCTCAATCTACAAACCATGTTATTGTCATCTGAAAGAGAAAATCCATTAGGTTGCTCAATGTAGACTTCCTCTCCAAGATCCCCATTTAGAAATGCACACTTAAAGTCCATCTGAATAAACCTTGTATTTCTTATGGGCAACATAAGCAAGAAATAATCTCACAACTTCAATCCTTGCTACTAGAGCAAAAGTTTCATCATAATCAATTCCTTCCTTCTGAGAATATCCTTTGTAGACCAATGAGAGGGGGGGGGGGGGGGTGAATCAGTGCTCTACCGGTAAGATTATTTTTAACCTTATTAGAACAACAACTTTGTAACCGGTATGCATAAAAATAAATAACAAGTAATAATGTAACCACAAAGATGAACACCATAACACCACAAATTTATATAACATGGAAAACCCCAAAGAGGAAAAACCATAGCGGGATTGGAGACCCACATTATCTATCCACTGATCAGATGAATAAATATTACATATAAGGGGCTTGCACATGTAGGAAGGTACACTACCTAGAGCACACTGTTCATCACAAAAGGAGCCTCACTGACTACAAGAAATCTTCAGACTACAATCTGAAAAGAAGATTGAACTACAAGAATAACATCTCTTATGCCTAAGTACATATCCTATTAAGCTCAATATCGGAGGTCTTAAACCTCTTACACAAACCTAATTTGATCTCCTATGATCGACTAAATCCCCCGCATATGATTACAACCTTCTTCACACACAGATAATCCCATAACCATCCATGACCGTGATCTACATAGATATCTTACATCAAATTTATACAAACCTTGGACCTAAACAATTAGGTTGGCCACCTAAAAGATAATACAATAAATCCATTACATAAACCCACAAACCAACGATAACCCAAGTCAGCTTGAGACCAAAACAACATTAACCAAATGATGAATCTAATTGGTAACACATCGAGAGAATCCACTGACATGTTACATAAACTGGTCCATAACCCAAGACATAATAGCACGATACCTAAAATAGGTCACCATAAGCCAAATGCAACACAACCGATCAACTAGAACATGAAAATGATAACCATCAGTATCTTGAGAACCTTCTAGAAGCTACACCAACACCACTTATCAAGTCCATCAAAAGAGCTTCAACAAAGAGTTGCTGGTAAAACCCTTACCGATAACCAAAAGGCTTACTAGAGCATATGACAACTTCTGGATCACCAAATCTTGAACCAACTAAATGTGATATGCACATGAATGACCAAACGAAACCAATTCCACCAAACTAAACGTACCAAAGAATACCGAAGATGATCTCTAGATCAACATCACAATCCAACCACTCTACCAGAACTTGATAGACAACCAAACAAGCTAGTGTTGACATCAGTGACAAACATCAATGCAACACATAATCAATTCCTCCAAATTGCCAATAGTCTCAGATGAAATTATTGTCAACAAGGTTCTGAGATTATTAACCACATAGTATGACCCAAAGGTCTTTTCCTATTGAATAAGCTAAGGACTTAAATACATTCTCTATGGATGAATTGTTTGTCTCCCTATCTGCTTATGAGATGAGAACAATAAGTGGAGAATCATCAAAGAGAGAGGTTGCATTCAACATAACCAAGAAAGGGAAAGAAGAAGCTACTCATGAAGAAGAAGATGAATCTGATGTTGTTGTGAATTTTTCTAAGGAAGCTCAAGAAAGGATCAAGCAAATAGAAAGGTAAGCTCCCTTTCAAATGTTTCACCTATGACAAGATTGGACACTTTGCATATAAATGTCCTTATGGAGACAAGGATGGAGATGAGAAGATAATCATGAAAGCCTTTGAAAAAGAGAAAATGAAGAAATTATACAAACTAAAGCAAAAGAAGTTTAGAAGGAAGAATAGTCTTTACACAATTGAGGATGATGTCACATATGAAAAATGTGTCTCTGATGAGTGCTATTATGAGGATGAAAGGGATGTCAATATATTTACGACACAAGGAGAGTTGCATGATGAAAACATTGTTAATGATGAGGAAGATGAAGTTGAAGCTGAGGTATATCTTGAAGGTGAACTTGTGAGTGCATTTGAAGAACTCAGAAAGGTGAGGAAAGAATACAAAAAGTAAGTATGTTGCTGCTGAAGAACAAGACGGATTGAACAAATGTCTTAAGGAGTCCAAGCAAAACATTTCAGATATGAGAATATAATTGAATGAATCTAAGAAAATGTATGAGGTAACTAGATTATATTTAGAGACTAAGGAAAAGGAGCATCAAAAGATGGAGGAATAAATTGTGAATCTGAGAAAGGAAGTTGAAAAGTGAAAAGATGAACTCAAGGTGAGAATCAAGTATGAGGACAACATTGAGGCATTGGATTAAATGTTGAACAAACAAAAGAAATCCAAAGACATAGAGGGTGTTAGATTTGATTTTGGTCAATGCTCTAAAGGTGAAGGCTCATCTAGTAAAGAAATGCACTTCACCTCATCAAGTGAAAATGGAAATAAACAAACTTTCACAGTCAACAAACTCACTGAGAAGAAGAAATATGTTGCTGCTACATGGAATCAACCAAAGAACAAGCATGCTGATACTAAAGGAAAGGACAAGATTGATTATGGAGGCATCACAAAGGTCAAGGATACAAGAAGGAAGAACTCAAGAAGATAGAACTATGCCACTCTAAGGAGACAAATGATGAACAACTTCAACAATGATTGGTATGTACCTCAATTCCATGGCTACTACTACAAATGTAATACATATGGTCATATAATTGTTGATTGTAGGTTAATACATAGGTCTCCGCAAAATTTTGAAAGTAGAAATATATTTGCTTCTCTTAGAGATATGAGTGTTATTTGTTATCATTGTAATGGGTATGGTCATAGGAGTTATGAATGTAGGAGAAATGTATCTCAGTCCTACAATAGTTTTACAAATTCACCATTCAATATGAATGTGAAATGATATCATTATCAAAACTTGGGTCACATTGCAAAACATGTCAAGTTAGGATAACTAAGCAAAAGAAGATAGTGTCAATATTTGAATCAAATGCAAAACTGAAACAAAATGGGACCAAAAAAAGAAGAAAGAAACCAAATAGGTTTGGGTAGTGAAAGATAAAAACAAAAGTGATTCAAGTTTGATTGTACAAAATACCTTACATGTAGAAAGGAAGAAATCATGGGTAGTAGATAGTGGTTTATCCAATCATATTACTAGATATAAGAAGAAATTCATCAAATTAAAAGATTGGAATGGTGGTTCAGTGAGATTTGGGATAACTCATAAATCAAAATCAAAGGCAAAGGTACTCTCAACATTGATGGTAAATTAAAAGCTCATGATGTCTATTATGTGGAAGGTCTGAAACGCAATCTACTTAGTGTGAGTCAGATGTTTGACAAAGGATATATATTTACATTTGATTCCAAGGGTTGTGAAATAAGAAAAGAGAGCAATGCCCAACTAGTTACAAAAGGTAAAAGAACATATGGAAATGTAGACAACTTGAAGGAATGTTTTGAATCTTAATGTATGATGGGACAAGTTGATGAAAGTAGGCTATGACATAAAAGGTTAGGACACATCAATTTTGATGATCTTGTTAAGGTAATAAATAAAGGGTATGTTAGGCACATACCTCTTATTATTAAGCCAGCAAGTACCTTCTGTGATGAATGTCAAAAAGGAAAACAAACTAAGGTCAACTTCAAGAAAAAAGAGTATTCAACCACAAGACCCTTAGAGCTTGTGCATACTAATTTGTGTGGGCCAACAAAAATAAGAGCACTCAATGGTGAGAAGTACTTTATGCTCCTCAGAGATGATTTCTCAATGATGACATGGGTCACCTTCTTGCAAGACAAGTCACAGGTATTTGAAAGATTTAAAATTTTTAGAAGATTGGTTGAAAAAGAAAGTGATTATAAGTTGTAATGTCCGAGATCAGACAGTGGAGGTGAGTTCACATCAAATGATCTTGAGGATTATTGTGAAAGACATGGAATACAAAGACAATATTCTGCTCCTAGGACACCACAACAAAATGGTATTGTGAAAAGGAAAAACAAGACAATCAATGAGATAGCAAGAACCATGCTAAATGAATCTAATCTTCCTAATGTATATTGGAAAGAGGTAGTCCATATAGCTATATGCACATTAAATGGAGTACAACTAAGAGTGAATAATAGAATGACACCTTATGAGTTATGGTATGATAAAAAACCCTTAGTCAAGTACTTCAAGGTGTTTGGTAGCAAATTCTTTATCAAAAGAGATTAGGATGGATTAGGTACCTTTGAATCAAGAGTTGATGAAAGTATCTTCCTAGGCTATTCTACTCAGAACAAGGCCTATAAATGTTTCAACAAGAGGGTAAAGAAGGTGGTAGAAAGTGTTCATGTGAAGGTAGATGAGGACTTACATAAAGGAAAACAAAATCCTATAAATCAAATTGAAGTACCTTATGTTGAAGAGAAAGAAACTTTTGAAAGTGAAAAAGAAGCACCTAGCAAGACTCCAAATAGGTATGTTCAAAAGAATAATCTTGAGGATCAGATCATTGATGACAAGAATGAAGGAGTGCAAAATAGAAGAAGAATTGCAAGAACAAATGAGCGAGTTAATTTCTGCCTTATAACTAAAGTGGAACCAAAGAATTATGATGAGGCCAACAACAGTGAAAAATGGATGAAGGCTATGGAAGAAGAGTTGCAACAGATAGAAAAGGATAAGACATGGGAAATGGTTCCTAGACTAGCTGATAAGAATGTCATTGGGACAAAATGGGTATATAGGAACAAAATGAATGATGATGGTAAGGTTATAAGGAACAAAGAAAGACTTGTGTGAAAAGGATATGCTCAAGTAGAAGGGATAGAATTTGAAGAGACCTTTTCTCTAATTGCAAGACTTGAAGCAATCAAAATGTTCTTGGTATTCTCAACATAAAAAGGATACAAGGTGTATCAAATGGATGTCAAATTTGCCTTCTTAAATGGAAATCTTGAAGAAGAGGTGTACCTTGAACAAGCTGAAGGATTTCAGCTACATGAAGATGAGAAATTTGTATGTAGATTGAGAAAAACTTTGTATGGTCTAAAGCAGGTGCCTAGAGCATGGTATTCTAGGCTGGATAAGTATTTACATCAACAAGGATTTAAAAAGGGATGTGCTGATATCAACTCATATATCAAGGCATATGGTAATCTTTTGATCATAGTGGTAGTATATGTAGATGATATTATTTTTGCATGCAATACATATATCCTATGTAAGGAATTTTTTGATCAAATGATGTTTGAGTTTGACATGTCTTTACTTGGAGAGCTGTCATATTTCCTTGGTTTGTAGATTTCTCAGTTAGATAAGGGTATATTCATATCACAAACCAAGTATGCCAAAGATATGTTAAAGAAATTTCAAATGGAGGACAAAAAACCAGTTATTACCCCCATGGTGATAGGATGTAAACTCAGCAAGGAGGATGAGTCACCTAATGTAGATCAAACCTTGTATAGATCCATGATTGGAAGCCTATTGTATCTCACAACCTCAAGGTCTGATATAGTTCAAGTAGTGTGCATGGTGGAAAGGTTTCAATCAGCTCCTAAGCAATCACATGTGAATGTAGTAAGAAGAATATTCAAGTATTTGTAGGGAACACATAATTATGGCCTATGGTATCTAGAGACTGGTGAGCTCACTCTACAAGCCTATATTGATGTTGACTGGGCTAGTTGTCTTGATGGTATAAATATTACCAGTGGTGGAGCCTTCTTCCTTTGAAATAGGTTGGTTTCATGGCATAAAAAGAAGCAAGAGTCAATCTCCTTATCCACTTTTGAAGGTGAATACATTGTGGCTACAACATGTTTTTCTCAAGTGTTATGGATGAAGAAGACACTCAAGGATATTCAGGAAGAATTTATAGACCCTATTCCTATTATGTATGAAAATTCAAGCGCTATATATATATATATATATATCAAAGAACCCTGTCATGAATTCTAGGACAAAGCACATTGCAATCAAGTATCATTTTCTCAGGGAAAAAGTTGCAGAGAAAGAGGTAAAAGTTGAATATGTGTGCACTAGTGAACAAGTAGCTGGCATCTTCACTAAGACACTACCAAAAAATATATTTGAATATCTAAGACAAAAATTGGTTGTTGTTCCACCCTCCTTCAACACAAGCATATTTTGAGGTCCGTGGTTTAGGGGGAGCATACTGCTTTATTGCTTTCATGCTTGAACCTCATGTTTGTCTCAGGGGGAGTTCTAAAACTTTTGTAAGTAGTATTGACACTACTTTTTATATTATAATAATGGTTCATATAGATTATAGAGAGTACAAGAAGTCCAAATTTATGTATGCAGAAATGGTCACAGGGGGGTACTAAAGAATATGTCTGAGTGTGTTGTTTGTCAAGCCCTTTCCCATTATTCAAAGGGGGAGAAGATTAGTATGGTTGAAATCAATTAAAAAGGGAGAGATTTTTGGTATTATATTGTCATTGATGTTAATAGTCAGAGGATATGTTCCATAGAGAGCAACACAAAAAGCAAGTTTTGTTGCAGAAATTGTATAACATGAAGGTTAGTCGCATGAAGTTATAGGTTGTGTTAGTCACAGTTGCGCATAACATGTAGGTTATCTCAATCTACAAGAATTTAGAAGGTGATTGCGATGTCAATAAAATGATAGTTATGTGACCAGAGATGTCAATAACATGCATGTTGAAGTGCCCATAACATGCAAGTTATCACTACCTAGGAAGCTGCAAAACAGTGACAGGGAAGTCAATAAAATGATGCTTATGTGACAAGGGATGTCTATAAAGTGACAAGTTTGTCACTCTCCTATCCCACGATGTGTTCAAGTGAAGAGAAAATAACTTGTGGGGTAACTTAGTTATGAGGTTAGAGGTTGACCCTGCTAGCCTGCACCATAGAATGAGAGAGTGATATGACCATGCAGGCTAACAAGGAGAAGGGAGAGATATCTCCCGCTATCCTACGACTAGAAAAGTTGAAGTTAAATTATCCTATGAGGTAATATAAGAGTGAGGAAATGGTGCTCCTTGCCATCCCACAACAAGAAGAAGGATGGAAAGAGGACATTGCAAAATAAGTTAAAATGGTGAAGCTATGGGCTCCCGCCATCCCACACCACTAGATGACCATAGCAATTGGTCTTGTGGGATAAGAATATGAAGGGAGGATGGAATGCTCCCACCATCTCACAACACAAAGTTTAGGAGAAAGATGACCTTTCTTGGTGAAAAGGATAGATGGATATTATGACTCTCATTATTCCACACCATTCAAGATGAATGTGCAATGTTCTTGTGGGGAAAGTTAGAAGGAAGAAGATGTGGCATCTCACCATCCCATGAGGAGTAAAACCAAATAAATAAGACCTCAGTATGGGGAAACAAAAGAAGACACAAAAAGTGGTTCCCTCTATCCCCCGACATTGAAGACTAGGGACTTAAGGCACTATAGGGTAACTCCTTTAGAGTTGAGACTTGTATCCCACCAACCCATAGAGATTATGCAGATGAATAATTTCCTTGCGAGGCATGATGAAAGGAAAAGATAAAAGGTAGCTTGCCATCTCGCAAGTATGGGACAACATTGTTGAAGATCAGTGTGACAGTTAGAGGTGATTCAGTCGACACATTGGCTGCTTGATAGGCAAAATGGTCCACGTGGTTATTGACCAAGTTTGACCAGGTGATTTGGATGTTGATTGAGATATTTTTGATGACTCATATGCATGCCAATGGACATAAAGGCTCATGTAGTTGTTGACCGATGTTGATTGAACAAATTGGATGTTGAATATGAAGACATATGGCTTCCTGATGGTCAAAGAGGAAATCAAATAAGAAGAAGTCAGCGATGATGGAGGTAGTTGTCATACTTTTCAAGGAAAGTTGAAAGATAATGGAGAGCCCATTAATGGAAAATTTGTTGCAGACTGGTGCACAGCTTGAGAGTGTCATCAAGAAAGATATCATATCTTTAAGCAGACTGAGGTTACTAAACTTATTAATTGGTACATAGAGAATGATATAAAGATGGAAAGGATGCATGTAATATGAGTGGATATCTATATGAAAGGATGTATAGAGAATCAACATTGCCTACAAGATATGATCTCTCAGAGGCCGAGAAGATAAGATTTTTTAGAATTTCCTTTCTGGAGGGAAAATATTATGCATACAGTGATGACCGAATGAAGTGTAGGTTTTATGAGATTTGATAGGAGTAGATGTCATAGCTGAGTGGGGAGAGGAAAAAAATTGTTAGTGATTAACAACAAATAAGGAATTTTTTTTTGGACTATTGTTGTTGCAAAATTGTTGATGTGAAGAAAGTTGAAAGAGAAAAGTATAGAAGTGAGAAGAATAGACAAGAGAATAGAAGTAGAGAAATGTGTCAAGAACAAAGAAAAGATAGAGACCAGAGGATAGAGATGATAGTGTTGAAGAGAAGAAGAGAAGGGTGTAGAGGTTCAAGTAATAAAAAGAAGGAAAACAAATAGTGAGTTACAAAACTACATTCATAACAAGACAATAAACCTATAATCTTTTTGTTCATTGTAATTCTCTGAGTGGGTACTTAAATAAGGGTAGGTGCTCTAAATTATTAGGGGGTTGGTGCTCCTTGAGTTGGTACTTAGAATCATCAAGGGTTGGTGCTTCAAGGGTTTGTGCCCTAAACATATTGTAATTAGTTTTTATTGTGAGGTTGGATTCAAGCAGTAGACTCCAACAACTATTCTCATCAAGGTTTTTCCCACATTGGGTTTTCCTCATAAATCTTGTGTGTTTTGATTTGACTTGTGTGTGTTTTATTATTTCATTTGCATCTTTAGTATCTTCACAATTAGATTAAATGTTTTTTTTAAAAAAAGATTCACTAATTCACCCCTCCTCTCAATGACCTATTGTGTTCCTTCTAATGTTATCATACAAAATCTTCTCCAAGAAATAGGGCAATGAAGTTAAAAAGGAAGGACCCCTATCTGGTCTTTCCACTTTCTTTAGTCTCATTCAACATTGCTCATATAAGAGATACCGAGATAGGTCATGTTGACCTATCCAAGTTTCTTAAAAGGGTTGAGCAACGTCCTTCCTACCATCAGATGGAATCCATCATCAATAGTGGTATCCACCTGGTAGAATCTTTTCTCATGTCTTCTCATGACCTTGAATTTGTAATGGCAGTTGCAAATTACTTCGATCCAGTCAGTAGAAGTGATTTTCAACTACCATTACAAATTCAAGGTCCTCAGATTTCATGAGGAAAGACATGAGGAAGAATTCTTGGATTCTATCTTCAAGTGTCCCAGTATCGAGAAATATTCTAATATTACAATGCAATTAGCCATAGCCTATTTTTATAAGAATTCTGACAAATGCAAAAAGAACATGAATGATAACTGGCTAAAGACCCTGAGGCCTACCATTGCTAGATGGCCATAAAATATTCCCATATATGAGTTCATTATAGAAGTCAACGATTTGATAACTCTTTTGAGAAAAGTTGTAGGGTAATGGATGGATCGAATGTTGAGCCAAGGCACATGACTCATAAGTTCAGCATACACCATTATCAACAATCTTAATGTTGTAGGGATAGAGGTCGATAACACTATATAGATCTTCTCCTAGGAATTTGAAATACAAGAAAAGGATTTTGAAGACTAGTTGAAATTTGAAGACTATGATCCATATGATCTCATTCAAAATGGTGTGATCCCCTCATGATGCATGTACATTTAACATCGAGAAGCATTGGAGCACCATATGAATATCCTAGAGCATCTAGTCAATGATATGAGGAAGACTCAAAAAGAGTGTGCAGATAAGAAGAAAGAGATTATTTATAAAAATCTCTAAGATCCCATGTGCTTTCCTCGATGAGAATGAAAAGGTGCTTGATATGAATGAAATCATCAAAGAATTCATCCTTCTCATGACTACCAAAGTTGATAGGGAGGACTTATCTTTATCGTAAATTGATAGATTAATTGATCTTCAGTTCATCTTGGATTTTCTGGAGTCAATTTTAAAGAAACATAGGACATGTTGCATTGACTTAGAAGATTCCATCACTAGGGTCAAGGTCATGACTAGCAACAGTCAGGGACCTAATGGAGTTCAAATGAAGAATACTCTACAGAAGTTTGAGGAATTACAAAAGGGAGATTCAACTTGAGAAAAATGACAGTTAGTAATTTTCATATTTTTCCCCATAGCATTTTATTATGTCAATCAACACCTCGGGTGTCATTTTGTAGTTGCTCATGTGTACCTATTGAATGCACTAGTCCTAATTCAAATAAAACTCTTCTTTTCCCTTAGTCTTAGAATTAGTTATAATTTCCTATTTCCATGTTGCACCCCTCTTCTATATATATGAGGGTTACTATTGTAATAAGGATCTTTTTTCCATCTTTGTTTATGCAACAAAACTCTGTCAAAATGAAGAGCAAATTGAGACTTGGTGTTCATTTTGTAAATTTGTAATTTAATTAAGAAAGAGAAGAGCTTGCATTCAAACTTTGTTTTGAGTACAATCTTTTATGTGGTATGAATATTCTTATGTCATTGGTATCAAATTTTCTTGAATGAATAAAGTTGGATATAGTTACTGGTGCTGAATATTGAAGAGATTTTGAGTCTTTACAAGTAATCTTTGAGTTACTTTAGAAATTCAAAAATTGGAAATTAGTTGAGAGAAAGTTGCTTAAATTCTTTGAGCTTTTACAAATTATCTCTAGAAGATGTATTTCGAAGATAAAAAGTAGATTCTTTGTGTAATACAGACTATTCAATTATAGTAGAATATATTTAATATATTTTAAAGTCTTTGAGCTGACAATATATTTGGGTTACAGTGGTTGATAGGAGTTTTAGTATTGCAAAAAGACTCTTTGAGTTCTTGGGTGTATGTAATTCTCATCCTCGGGTCATTTTTAGAAAAGGGGAAGTAACATAAAAATGTGTTCTTTCATGGACACTTTACTTCCCAAGTAGATTAGTTTAATATTACTGCAAATTTTCAAGTTATTTAAGGGAATTTTTATTCTTTAAAGAGAATTAGATGTAATTGTTTCTGAAGAAGAGAACTAAGTTGTTATTGTACCTTGGATTAGTGTACAGTTAGTAGATAGGTAAAATAGAAAATAATTGCAGTAGAAAGGGGGAGGCTTCCCTTATAATTAGGAGGGGCTATATTGTAATGCCCACCAAAATTCCCTAGAGAAATACAACCAACTAACATACAACTAACTATATATATATATATATAAGCATCTACTAACAAAAAACATTAAACTATCATTACCCTAAAGTATTATTTAACATCTTCAAAATTACATAAATTAACATTAACATTTACATAATATCATAATTACATAAGTGAAACACAATACAATATCTAACATTCTCTAGGGTACTTCAATGCCATCATATAAATAACTCTAACACATAAACACATCTCCATGTATGATACCTTTTAACATTCTTTAAATTTATTTCTTAATCAATTATTTTTCTTCTTAACATGAGAATGATTATTCAAATGCACATCCTATCATTTCCCCATTATCCATTTGATTCATTTTAAAACACCAAACCAAATTTTCCTAATCCATTCCCAAAACATCTAACATGTCAAATCATCATGAATTTTAAAGTAGGCATCAATTAATACAAACTAGTTCACTTCCTTAAGTATAACCATACATCCTAAAAGATACTCATCCCTATCCATATTCTAGATATATCCATGAACCAAGAATAACATCATTTCCATTCAATCATTCACATAATGCTAACATGCACATCACTGAATCATATGGTTTCTTCTAATCTATAATTACATACACAATTAGTATCCAATTACAACATACTCATTTATAATAAATTCAATAGCCATATTCTATTACAATACATCATAGTCCCAATTATGTGATTAAAAATTACAAGTACTAATTCCTTCTTTACAATTATGCCTTCCTCATGATACAAGATACATAATCTTAATTTCCAATACATAGAATATACTCCAAGAATCCATCTACATGAAGAGAATATATGAATCCACATCCATGCACGAGAGCATCCAATGAAGAACATTCCAATGGAAGAAGGCATCAAACAACCTGACCATGTGGAACCGTAAGGAACCACCCCTTGTGCTAGGAGATGACACAAAATACTAATCACACTCTAGATCTAGGATGACACATAACTACCAAAGAGATGAAACAACTCCAAGACCATAATCATGACATAATCTACCATACAGAACATCTAGAGGCACCACAATTCAATCATAAGGAACTAGGATCAACATGTAGGGAAGAGTGTCATCACATGCTATCAAAGGATATCCTAGAACTCTGTCCTAACATCCGTGATACACATTTGGAAATGTCTCAACCTTTGAACAATCAAGGGAGTTTGGTTTATCTGGTTACCAAATCTTCCCATATCTCACTCCAATTAACTCTAGGCCATGAGATGGGGCATCACGACAACACATTTTTTTATTATCTTACTTAGATGAGTTACTACTACCCAACCCACCTAAGATTAATTATTATGTTATCAATTGATTAATACAATAAACCTCCAATTAGATATCCAAACAGTCTAGACCCCGACTCAAACCAACAAGGAACCCTAGCAGTGTATTCCTCATGACCTTGACAGACTCATGGAAGCCATCTCTCCCTAGCCATTCACTAAACATACACAACAAGAACAAGAGCTCTGAAATCATAACCCGGCTAACCAAGGTCTCCAAAAACATAAGTATATCATAGATGCACAATAGAACCAACATCACAACCTCATACGCCATGTAAATCACATATCAAAACTTAGTCCAAAGAGCCCAATATATCAACAAGGCATAGCATAGTTCATAAATCCAACATGCAAATGAGAGTCTACATTATTAAAGACATAGAAATAAGAAAGAGTAAGGCATGCATACATATTACTCAACCATAACATAATGCAATCCTCAATAGTGGATCATAGGCCTCATGCTGGAGCATACACAAATCATCCTCAACAACAAGGCATTCCCCTTCTTGTTGGAGCTATAACAACATATACACACAATCCTCAATGGTAAGGCAATGTCCCTCTTACTGGAGCCCAAATAATAATAAAACATTCAAATCTGAGCAATACATAGATCCAAGAACCTCAAGGAAATCACAACATGCCTCTAGTAAAAAGTCAAAATCATAAAAATTGATCATAACTGATAAAATTATCAAAAACCCACCAAAAAGACATAATCGTGCATTTGACCAATCTTTTAGTGCATATGATATCCTCTAGAACATTTGCTAAATATTTTAGAGAATTTGTTAAATCTTTTAGAGCATCTATTAAATATTTGAGAGAATCTGTTAATTCTTTGAGAGTATTTGTTAATTGTATTGCTCGCCAAAATACCCTAGAGAATTACAACCAACTAACGTGCAACTAGAGATAATAATTTTTTTTAAAAATCTACTAACAAAACACAATAAAATATCATTACATCAAAAGCATTAATTAACATCTACAAGATTATATAAAATATCTTTAACATCATAATTATGCAAGCAGAATACATCACAACATTTACCATTCCCTAGGGCACTTCAACGCCATCACATAAATAACTCTAACACATAAACACATCTTGATCTATGATACCATTTAACATTCATTACATTCATTTCCTAATCGATTAATTTCCTTCTTAGCATGAGAATCATTACTCAACAAATGCATATCCTATCATATCCCATTATCCATTTGATTCATTTTAAAACACCAAACCAAATGTTCCTAATCCCTTTCCAAACCTTCTAACATGTCATCTTATCAAGAATTATCAATTAGGCATCAACTAATGCAATATATTTCATTTACTTAAGTATAACCATACATCCTACAAGCTATTCATTCTTATAATTAATAGTCTAGAGATATCCATGAACCATGAATAACATCATTTCCATTGAAATATTTATATAATGCTAACATGCACATTAATCAATCATATAGTTTCTTCCAATATAGAATTGCATCTATAATGAATATCCTCTTACAACATAATCATTTACAATGAATTCAACAATCATGTTATGTTACAATACATCAAGATCTCAATTCAGTAAAATTCCTATTACATATGTTTTCAAGATACTGTTACATATTCTTCCTTTATAACAACGCCTTCCTCATGATGCAAGATACATAATATCAATTCCACTACATAGAATATAATCTATGAATCTATCTACATGAAGTGAAGATATGAATCCACATCCATGCACAAGAGAATCCAATGAAGAACATCACAATGGAAGAAGACATCAAACCACCTGACCATGTGGAACCATGAGGAACCATGAGGAACCACCCCCTATGCTAGGAGATGACACAAGATCCCACTCATACTCTAGATCTAGGCCGACACCTAGCTACCAAAGAGATGAAAGAACTCCAAGACCACAATCATGACATAATCCACCATATAGGGCATCTAGAGGCACCACAATACACGCATAAGGAACTAGGATCAACATGTAGCAAAAGAGTGTCATCACACACTACCACATAAGATATGCATGCAAAACTATCTCAACCTTTGAGGAAATCAAGTTAGTTTGGTTTATCTGGTTACCAGATCTTCCATCTCACTCCAATTTTTGATCCATCAGATGGGCACCACAAAACTCAATTATTATCTTGCTTAATTGAGTTACTCTACCCAACCCACCTAATATTAATTATTATGTTGTCACTTATCAATTACAATGGAAAAACTCTAATGAGCTATCTAGATGGTCTAGACCCTGGCTCCACAACACAAAGAATCCTAGCAGTCTATTCCTCATGACCTCGGTAGACTCATGGAAGCCCACTCTCCCTAATCATGCACCTAGACCTTAGGGTAACAACATACTCAAATACAAGAGCAAGGGCTCTCAGTTGCATCATATCCCATATAAACATGGTTATACATCAAATAATAATCTCCAAAAACATGAACAACATATGCCAATATCACAGCCTTACAAAGGAAACCAAGAATCCTTAAACATCAAGAATCTCATTATAAAAAATATTCAACATGAGCCCAAAGAATATCAACAAGGCATTTCTCATCTTGATCAGTCCAATAGTGAAATCAATCATCTCAAATCAATAAATCAAGCGTACAACATCACCTAGATAGACTCACTCACAGTAATGCACAAGTACAAGAGTCTAAATACTGAAATTCCCAATAACCAAAATCAAGAATAAAATCTTAGCGAATACATTAAACATATATTTTTTTTCACAGACACGAAGAATACAATATTTTCAAATCAAATTGCATAAGAAGGATTTAAAATCCCTAACCTGGAAAATAGAAGATATGGAATTTAAAATTGTTGCAGAAGTGACAAACCAAATCTTCAATCCACCAACGAAAATCACAACCTCAAGCAAATCCAAGCTAAGCTCCAAAAGCCAAATGAATAATTCTCATAAAATTCTCCAGCCAGGCCACACACACAATAAACTCAAATCTCCCAATAAATAGAAATTGATCCAAAAACTATACAACTTCTCTAACCAAACAAAATAATCCAAAATATAATATCTCATACTAGCCATGCCAAAATATTGAGGTAGAACAATATAAAATAATATTATTTAACTTACCCAAATATCTCAACCAATAATAAAATAGGGTAGGTAGGGTAAATAATTAAATAATAGATAAATAATTAATCCAAAGTAATATATTTCTTACCAACCATCTCGAAAATTAAAACAACAGTAATATAAAATAATATTATTACAATCTACAAACTCACAACCAACAATTGGAGAGGGTAGTTAAGATAAATAATAAATAAATAAATGGGTAGGGAAAATAAACAATAATAAATACTAAATAATCCCATTAACCAATAAATAAAATAGAAATGCCTATTATAAAATAAATAAATCAAATGCCCAAAAAATATTAAACCATAAAATAATATAAATAAATAAACAAATAATTAAATAATCATATCCTTACAAACACAACTCCCAAGAGGGCCAATCATAACAAGGGGTAAGTAAAGAAATAATAACAAATAAATAACCAATAAATAAATAGATAGATAATAAACAATAAAACAAATAAATAAATAAATAGATAAATAAAATAATAAATAATTAAATAAGTTATAAATGGGAGGAGCAAGTTTTCGCTATGCAGGGGGCATCTCGAAGTTTGGTTGGGGCAATGAAGCGACAGTTGATCCACTTCCACCTAAGGATCTGTTTGGTAGCAACATGGACCACGTGCCTCAATGGGTTTTTTGGGGCAGGCAATGGGTGGATATGACAATCCGAAAAAGCATTTCCTCTGATCTTCCTTAGCATGGTGCTTGAATTGGTAGCGAGGGTTTGCCTTAGGTTAAAAATTTTAGGCAAGATTTCCTTTCTTTCCGATCCTCTGGTTATTTTCATGGGTTTTTTCGACAGAATGGGGGGCAGAGTCAAAAAATGGGGTCCAAGGCTCTCAGTGTTCGGTGACATGGCTCAGGGGCAGGAAATATTAGGGCTTCCCAAACTGTAAATAAGGCATGACATGGGATTGAAAATGAGGAAATTAGGGTTGCTTTTGCGAAGCAGATGTCGGGTGAGTTACATTCTTCTCTGCTGAAGGAAATTTCGGGGGAAGTTGTTGGTATTAATCAGCCTCTTTTGAATTCTGAGATGGTTTCTTCGAAGTCACAATCTGTGTGGCTTTCGGTACCCTCGATTGATGTCTCTGATATTTCTTTGGGAAACAATGCCCATGATCTTCAGGCACTAGCAGTCATTATTCAGGTTTGGGGTGACACCATTCCTCCTTCAAAACTACAGTGTAAGATCCATTCGCACTGGTATGGTACTTTGTACTTTCATGTTTTATCTACAAGCTCTTTCATTATTGTGTTTGATTCTTCTGAAGCTAGGGATAAGGCTTTAGAGGTTCCATTTTTTTGGTTGGGAAAAAAATTGATTTTTGTAGAAATTTGGAAGCCTTTCTTTGAGCCCTCTTGGGTTCCTACCAAACAGGTTCCTTCTTGGTTTAAACTTCCTTAGTTGCCTTCTAAATTTGTTGAGTCTGATATTTTAAGGAAAATTGGGGATTCTTTTGGCAAGTTTTTACTGTCGCATTCTATTTTTGAGGATGGCTACTTTTTGGTCAAAATTTGTGTGTTAGTTGCTGCGAACGTTTCCCCTCCTCGAACTTGCAACATTCGGTCCTCTACTAGTATTTGGCATCAAAACCTACTTAGGGATTTAGTGGAATCTTATTTTTCTTTAATTGCTATGGATTCGACTTTGTTTTTCGATATGAAAAAGATTAAATTTGCTTCTAGAACGCTTGACTCTTCAGTTGACAAAAATCTTGAATCTTTTTCTTGGAATAAAGTGAAATCTGCTTTAAAAGATTTTAATATTTCATCTTTTGTTCCTCCTTTGGATAAGAATGTTTTAGCTGGGGTTAATCCAGATCTAAATAATTTCTCTGTTCCTTCAAAGTTCTTGGGTTTTGATAAGGGCACCTATGTGGATAGTGTTAATTTCTTGTCTAATGCTGCTGGTAATATGTCTTTGAAATATGTGGTTCTAGAGAAATATATGTCTATTGCTAAGGGTACTTCCCTGCCTGTTAGTCCTACTAGTTTGGTTAAGAAGACCAATGGATTTGTGCCCCCTCAAGATGTTGATAGTCCTCTTATCGCCCCTGATGATCATCTTATTGCTCAAGTACAAAAGATTGTTAACACTAATAACATTGCTCTAAATTCTGAACTGGCAGACAAAGTAATAACCTTGATTGCAGTTGATTTAGGTAGGTTAGATAATGAGTTATATGCTTTCCCTACTAATAACCCTTTTGAATTTCTCAATCCGGAAAGGGCTATGGTTCCTTCTTTTCTTGAGGTTCCTTCAAATTCTATTAGGGTTGAGGTCTTGGATCAAGGAAAGGATAAGGCCCTTGTTGGATCTATTCCTCTAGGTTCCAATGGCTTACCTCTGATTCAGTCTCCACATTCTCCCACTTCTCCTTTTATTACTCCTACAAACAGGGGCTGTAAGACTAAACATGTTAAGACATAGTTGGAAATTGATGCTGGTATCCAATAAACTCTTCTTTCTCCTTTGGATTATTCCATAAAGAAGAGGTCAAAAAAGCCCTGTAGTCCATTAGTTACAAGAGCCTTGGCTTCTAAAAGGAGCCTTAAAAAGGAGTTTTCTGAGGGAAAGGTATCTCAAACTTCTTATTGTGAAAAGAGGGGAGTCGATGCCTCCCCTCTAGGCCAATGAAGATTATATCTTGGAATGTTAGGGGCTTAAATGCCCCTAACAAAAGATGCTTGATTAAGTCCCAATTAGACTTAATGAAGTGTGATGGTGCAAGAAACTAAGTTAAATTTATCTTCTGTAGAGTTGTTATTCTCCTCCCAGAAGTCCTGGAAATTTTGTGCTTCTCCCTCTTTAGGGGCTTTAGGTGGGATTGCTTTTCTTTGAAAAGATTCTAGTGTAGATCTCTCTTTGGTTGCCTCTTCATCCAATTGGATGCTTGGACTAGTTAAGAGTAGGCTATTAGGGACTAAATTCTAGTTTTTTAATATTTATGGTCATGTTGGGGTGGTGGAAAAAAGGAAACTTTGGGAGAGTTTATCCTTGATTGCTTCTCCTTTGTTGGATGCCTTCTTGATTTTTGGGGGTGACTTCAATGCAATTTCTTGTCTTGAAGAGAAAGCTGGGGGGATCATTCCAAATAAGCACACTATTACTGATTTTTACCACTTTATCAGTAATTTGAATTTAGCTGATTGTAAACTTCAAAATGGCCCTTTCACCTGGACTAATATGCGAAAAGATTTGTCAAACTGCTGAAAGGTTGGACCAGTTTTTGGTGTCTGACAATTGGTATAATTCTGGTTAGGACTTTTTTTCATGAGTCCTACCTTTTACTGGGTCGGATCATTTTCCTATCTTGTTTTTTGTTCTTGAGGATAGGGCTCCTAGGAAGCTTCCTTTCAAATTCGAGCTGATGTGGTTTAGGGACCAATCTTTTTTGCCTTTGTTAAAATAGTGGTGGATGTCTACTCCACATGTTAATAGATCAAGGATGTTTCAGATAGTTAAGAAATTGGCTTTTCTAAAAAGTGAGATTAGAGTTTGGAATTCTTTACATTTTAAGAATATTTTTGAGGAAAAGACTAGGATTCAAGAGGAAATAGAGTAGATTAATGAGATTACTTTGGTCTTGGGTATGATGTCTTTGTCCTTTGATAGGCTTAAATATTTGAAAGCCCAATTAGAGGACGTTCTGGCAAGGGAAGAATCTTATTGGAGGTAGAAATCTAGGGATCTTTGGTTATTAGAGTGGGATAGGAATACCAAGTTTTTTCACTCTTCTACTAAGCTTAGGAGGTAGTGTAATAAAATATCTTGTATTAATGATTCTAATGGGAGGAGTTTATTTGATGAGGATGATGTTGCTTCTGAAGTAGTAATTTTTTTTAAGTCTCTTCTCTTGGCTGAGCTTGTTTCCTTGGATAATACCTTTGTTAATTCGGTCCCCCCTCTTGTTAGTTAGGAGGACAATAGGGTGCTTATGGCTCCTTTTTCTTTAGATGAATTAAGGGGAGTGGTCTTTTCCATGCATCCAAAAAAGGCTCTGGGTCCACATGGGTTTATAGATTTATTTTTTCAAAAGTGTTGGGATTTTGTGGAGAATGATGTCTTATTAGCCCTGGAAGAGTCTAGGTGTAATAAAACTATTTTGAAACAACTCAACACTAATCTTATTGCCATTATTCCTAAAGTGGATAATCCTAGCTCCTTTTTTGATTTTTACCCTATTGCTCTTTGTAATACTTTATATAAGATTATTACCAAGGCAATTTCAGTTAGGCTAGCTAGGATCCTTCCCAATATTGTATCCATTGATTAGGGTGGCTTTGTGCCTAGTAGGGAAACCTCAAAGGGTGCGATTGTAGCTCATTAGATTCTGCATTCCATTTCGTGACAAAGGACTTCGACTATGATTCTTAAACTTGACATGCTTAAAGCTTATGATTGGGTTAACTGGCAGTCTCTTGTTGTTGTTCTCAATCATTTTGGGTTTGCTCATAGTTGGATTAAATAGGTCTTTTCTTGCATATCTTCTGCTCATTTTTTAGTTTTGATTAATGGCTCTCCTTCTGGATTTTTTTCTTCCTCTTGAGGGGTTAGGCAAGGGGATCCTCTTTCTCCTTTTTTGTTTATAATTTTGGCAGAGGCCTTAAGCAGGGCCATTTTTGATGCTAGATCAACTGGTCTATGGAGTGGTATTAAAATAGATGGATATCCTTCTTTGCAATCCCATTGTCTTTTTGCAGATGATACTCTTTTGTTTGGTTCTGCCTCTTTGACAAAGGCCGGAGTTATCAAGAATATTATTGCTGATTACTCTTCTTTATCTGGGTAGAAAGTTAATAATTTGAAATCAAAGCTCTTTTTCCTAAATGTATCCCCTTTGGTTAAGAATAGGCTCACTCAATTTTGGGGTTTTCAAGTGGGTGCCTTCCCTTGTAAGTACTTAGGCATTCCTTTTTTTGTTGGTTCAGATAAGGCTATTTTTTGGGATAAAGTGGTCCATGCGATATCTTCCATAATTTCTTCCTGGAATCATAAATGGCTCACATTGGCTGGTAAGATTCTTTTGATTAAATCAGTTCTCAATGCCATTCCTACTTATTTGATGTCTATTTTGGAAACTTCCCCCAAAGTTGTCTAGGACCTCAAGGTGTCTTTAAGATCCTTTCTTTGGAATGATAATATTGGGGGTAAAAAGAAGCTTCCCCTTTTAGCCCAGGATAAAGTTTGCCTTCCTAAGGAGCTGGGAGGTGCGAGTATCCAAGATTTAGTTTCCTAGAATAAAGCATTGGGGGATAAACTTGTTTGGGAACTATACATGGATCCATTGAGTAAATGGGCTTCCATTATGTTTGTTAAGTATCTAAGGGGGGCTCCTAGAGAAAGGATTTTCACAACCTCATCTCTCCAAAAGGATCAACCTTTTGGAATTTTTTGGTTAGCTGTATATCGGTTATCCTTCTGTACCTTTCTTTGGTTGTCCATAATGGGAAAAAGGCCCAATTTTGGGATGAAGTTTGGAATGATCTGTTAGGGTTCCCACAGATACTGAGAGGGGGGGGGGGGTGAATCAGTATCTGACCGGTAATGAAATTTTCTTCAAACTGAATATGTAGAATATAAAGTAACAGTATACCAGTATGCAAGAATTAATGCAAATAACAGAATCAAAAGCATCCACATGAAAAGAACACCATAACACAAGATGTTTAACGAGGAAACCCGGTGTGGGAAAAACCTCAGTGGGATTTGTGACCCACAATATTGACTTACTGGCCAATAAGAGAATATTACTTACAATAGGGGCCTGCACATGCAGGAAGGCCAACTGCCTAGAGCTCACTGCTCAATAAGAAGTCACACTGACTTACAATGAGGATTTACACAAATCCAATATTCTATACTACTTTACAATAGCATCTTCAATGCTAGATTCAGTACTGGTTCTTGCTCTGTTCTTTGCATATACCCTTGACCTACAATTCACACATTAGGTCTGCCTTATAATTTTTTATTGCATTCTATCCATATCCTACAAATGACTACAATGATCTCATTTATATACAAGAGTCATTTTACAATTTTCCAAGTCGGCTTACAATGATAAACAAAATATTACATATCAAAATTCCTATCGGCCTCTACACCAATATACATATTTTCTTTTGTGCTGGTGTAAATCTTCTATGCCAGTGCCAGTGTAGATTGACCTTCTGATGTTGGTGCACTATCTTGCCTGTGTTATACTTTGCCAGTATAATATCTTGCTAGTGCCATAGGATTGCAAGGTTGACTGTATAATGCTTTGCCGGTATAATGTCTTGCTGGTGCCATAGGATTGCAAGGTTGCCTGTATAATGCTTTGCTGGTATAATGTCTTGCCAGTGCCATAGGATTGCAAGGTTGCTTGTATAATGCTTTGCTAGTATAATGTCTTACCGGTGCCATAGGATTGCAAGGTTTCCATCAATGACAAAACCTTCAATCATACACAATGTCTCATTGGAGTGTCCATATGCCAACAATTTCCCCCTTTGGCATTGATGGCAACACTCATGAGAAATTTCAAAAAGATATCCAAAAATGTGTATACCAAAAAAAATGTTTCCAAAAATGTGAGGGCTCCCCTTGAGCATGTGATCCCTATGTTTTGAATTTTCTCATCTACTACTCCCCCTTTGGCATCAATGACAAAGGTTAGTAGATTTTGTAGTTGTACCAATTCATAACCTCAACCTTGTAGTTGGGTAGTTATTATCTGAAGAATATCTCCCAAAATTAAGTTTATACCATCCATAAACTTCTTGCTCTCCTTTATTGCTATCTCAGTTCTGTATTTTGTACCGGTGAGATGTTGCAAGTGCTCTACCAGTGTTCTGCTACCCTATGTTAGTGCCTCTGAGATTTCCTTATGCAGAGATGCTAAATAGTCCAATCTTGGACTTAGTTTAGATCTCAAAAATTTTGCCTTGTTTATTATTTTCTCTTTTTCTCTCTCTAATTTGAGCAATTCTTCCTCAAAATTTGTTATCTTTTCCTCAAAAACTGATAGTGTATTGGGTGAGTTAACAAAATTATCGGCAAGTTTATTGATCTCTTTCTGTACCTTGCTCATCTTTTTGTCTACATCTGTGGTCAAAATGTTTATCTTACAGGTGTCTTTGTACAGAGTTTTGTACTCTTTCAATAAATTGCACAGTTCCGGTAGAAGTGTGTCAAATTCCCTATTACACTTCTTTATTCCTTCCTCAAAGAATTTCTATTTCTCTTTTTCTACACTTTCCTTTACAGTTTCTACCTTTTTTTGCTCAAAATTTCTAGAAATATATTTACAAAGTGTATCTAACTAGCCTAAAGAATCTTTGTTGGCTATATTACAATTTGGAGCTATTAATTTCAAAACTAGAATTGAATCATCTATCGTTTTATAGGCTTGTGAGCTATAATCAATTATTTTCTTGATAGATTTGAGCAATACCTCCATTACATTTGATGGTGACCCAATAAACTCGGTGGAAGGGACCATGCTGGTATTGACCTCTGGTAGGTCTGTTTGTGTTTCCATTTCTTTAAGCATAGTTTTTCCTGCATCATTTCTTACCGGTGGCGTCTGTTCTGGAGGTTGCTCTGTTTGTGTTCCAGATTCCATCTTTTTCTCTGAATCTGCTGCCAATTGCTCTTTGTTTTCTGATTTATCTGTGGTATCCTTATCTACCACTATGTTGATTTTTTTGAGTATCAACATTCACAGTATATAGGACTTCAGGATTAGGATTATTATCCTCTATGTCCATGCTCTCAGCTACTAATTGATCTTCTGTAGTTGTTTTTATTGGTGGAGTATTTAAAGGAGGTGGGGGTAAGTTGTCTCTAATCTTGATACTTGGCATTCCACCAACTTTACCTTTCCCTTTATCCTTTTGATATACCAGAATGGGCTTGGGATTCATATATTCTTCTTGTTTTTCTTTTTCAACCAATAATCTATCCCAACCATCTTCTATTTTAGTTGAAACTTCAGTAACTCTACCTACCATTAATGATATTTGCTGGTGTGCAGTGGAAAAGACTGTCTGGTTGGCCTAAGCTATCAAATCATCAATTTCCTTAGGTGAGTTGACCAGGTATACTGCAAGTAATTTTTCTATTTTAATTTTCTTATCTAACTCAATTATTCCTTGCCTCTAGCCTCAAGTGTTTTATATAATTCATCAAGAATTTCATTTAGGACTTGCATCAAAAACTTTTTATACATGTCCATGTGTAGTATAACACTTTCCTCAACTTGTCCTTTCTCATCATCTGATTGGGTGTCATAGATTTTCCCTATGTTTTTCAATTTACCCTCCTTTGTGATCTCATTCAGCAATATATCAAAAGGGGCCAAGTCAATGTTTGTCTTCTTCTTCTTTTTGGGGGTCAGCTTTTTCTTAGGTGTGGCTTTCTTGACCAAAGACCTTATAGCTTGTTGCTTCTATCTTGTCCTTCTAGGTGAAGGAGTGGATACTGGTGAGGGGTCTCTTTTCCTAACAACTCTTTTGAAAGTTGCTGGCATATCTCCTTTTGAGGAGGTATCTACTGGTGATAGATGAGTTTCAAGCTATTGAGCTGCCAACTCTTCTTCTGTTATGCCGGTTTTCTTTAATACATCATCTTTTAAGGCTTTTGCTTGCCTGGTTCCTTTCCTCATAGATGCCTCAACTTTCTTTACTCTCTTTTTAGATTGAATTTGACTTTCGATGTGCTCAGCACTACCAAATACTTCTTCCTTTGGTTCATGGGGGCCTTCCAAAAGTGCTTTGGCATAAGTTTCCACTACATGGTCATCTATTTCATACCCCATGTCTGTAACCTAGATTGTTCTTGGGATGACTACTTCCATCCAGATCTCATCCTTTTTGATTACAAAACATATATCATCCTTGTATTTGTTGACAATTTCCTATGATAGTCTGATCCTCTTATTCATTTTAACCTTTAGTGCTTGAAAATACTCATGGATATTCTTTTCTTTGTTTTCACCCATGTTGTTGAATAAGTTAGACAATTGTTTTCCTACCGGTATGTCAAATCCAAAATCCTTGTTGCCTATACTGGGAGCTTGTTTGGTTATATGTAGCATTAAGCATACAAGTAAATTTCCAAATCTAAAGGTTCCTTTCTTATCCTTCTTGATTTTTGCCAAATTGTCAATTAACTCATCTTTTAACCATTCACAGATATCAATTTTCACATTGTCCTTAACCATGTCATAAGCACTCTTTATGCATAAACTGGAAACAAAGTTAAGCCTATTTGCATGAGTTGCTTTGTAACCTAGAATCATGCTAACAAATCTAACACTTGTATCAGTCACATCATTAACCCTCAATGATCTCTTGTTGGATGTTGCACTAGTTAAGTTTGTTACTAGGTCATTGGAGACCTTCTTGGTTTTGTTAGGTCTGGTACCGGTGGAGGGTAACCCTGTTACTGCTTTCATAGCTACCTTGGTAATTTTATGCACTGAGTCAAGCCAAAAGAATGAGCCATGTACCCTACTAAGAACTATCCTAGCCACTTCCTTTGGAAATTTAGGAATGCAGAGGATTTCAGTGAATACTAGGGTTTCAACAATTTTATGTTCAAGTTTCACATTTTCGGCATTGTAACATATAATAGATTTATACATGTCTTTGATTTCTTCATCACCTAATTCCTCTATGTTGCAATGAATATACATTCTAGGGTCTTCTGCATAAACAACACCCTTTGGAATTTGGGAAAATGCACCTGTGTTGTCATCTTTCTTAGCTACCTCAGGAACTAGTTGAAACATGGGCCTAGGTCACTTTATAACCTCGACTACTATAGGGTTTGCTATGAATTCAGGTGCAGAGGAGGATGCCATGATGATAAATACCTTTTTCTACCTTTGGATGGATTGATTGCTGAAGTGCTTTGCCTCTTTGCTCGGAATTCCTTAGCTCAGAAATCTTCGTGCTCTCTGAAAGTTTGAATTCACGGTGAAATGAAATGGAGCCAAAAACCTTATTTTATAAAGTCTTTTCTGTCACCTACCACATTAATTATTTGTCGGTAATGTATTAACTCAACTTTATTTGCCGGTAATGAAGGATTTTCAACTTCTTTTCTCTAACCGAGAGAATAATAGCACATGTGTCATTAAATTGCCAAACCCTCAAGATAATTTTCTTCAGTTTGATGAAGAACATCCTACCGGTGGAGCATTGCTCTGTCCTGGTAGTGGAGCATCATATTGTTCTGCCGGTGAAGCATTTTTTGATTCTACCGGTGGAGGAGTAACCCCAATATTTAGATCACCTTTTCTAATCCATTGCTTTAAAAATTATTGCTTAACCTCTTCAACCTTTTCTTTACCTTTCAAGCTAGTACTTTTGTTATCTACAAGTGTACCTTTACTTCTACAGAATTTAGCAATATGACCAATCTTGTTACATGCATAACAAGTTACATTATTTTTCTAAATAGCTTTCCCATAACCTATGCCAGTTTGTGTTCTGCAGTTATTTGATAAATGACCAAATCTTCCACAAACATAACATCTTACATTCATTCTACAATTTTCAGAGTTATGACAAATTTTGTTGCATTGGGTGCATTGACCGGTGGGAGGATTGATGTTCTGATAATTCCTAGATCTACATTCATTTTCCCTATGACAATATTTATTACAGTTAAAACATTTTCCATTGAATTTGTAAGTATTAGAGGGTCTTACCGGTTTGCTTTGATCCTGGGTATTTGCAGTATCGGAGCTTTCTCCAACTTCAAATCCAACTCCAGAAGTGTCACCTTTGGGTTTTTGATTCTTCAATAAGGTACCAAGTTCTTCTGAGCTTTTCTTGAATTTTTCTTTGTGTTGATTTGCAGTTTCCAATTCCCTTTCCAAGATCTCTTTTTGTCTCATTAGTTCATTCGAGTCATTTTGAGTATGCATCAGATCTATCTTCAACATATCATTTTCATATCTAAGTCTTGTGTTCTCATTTGCTGCATCACTTAGTCTTCTGGTTAATTCTTCTTCATTCTTCTTTCTATCCTCAATCTCTTTGTAGAATCTCATAGTCATATCCTACATTTCATTTTTTGTTGTCATGATCTCTTGTTTCAATTTGCTTATCATATCATTTAGTGATTCCTTTTCATCATTTTCATTTTGCAATTTTTCACAAAGTTCTCTTCTCTTGTTTCTTGTAACAGTAAGATTTTCTTGAAGTGCCTGACTAATGTCCTGAGCTGCTTTTAAATCATCTTCTAATTTGATATTTTTCAACTTCTCTGCATCATAGTCAGTAAGAGCTCCTTCAAGTTGCTTCATCAGATTTTCCATCTTTATTGGTGTCAAGATCTTCCTCAAGCTGTTAGGCTTTTGAAAATAGAGGACCAGGCTCTGATACCAATTGTTAGGGTTCCCACAGATACTGAGAGGGGGGATGAATCAGTATCTGACCGGTAATGAAATTTTCTTCAAACTGAATATGCAGAATATAAAGTAACAGTATACCGGTATGCAAGAATTAATGCAAATAACAGTATCAAAAGCATCCACATGAAAAGAACACCATAACACAAGATGTTTAATGAGGAAACCCAATGTGGGAAAAACCTCGGTGGGATTTGTGACCCAAAATATTCACTTACTGGCCAATAAGAGAATATTACTTACAATAGGGGCTTGCACATGTAGGAAGGCCAACTGCCTAGAGCTCACTGCTCAATAAGAAGTCACACTGACTTACAATGAGGATTTACACAAATCCAATATTCTATACTGCTTTACAATAGCATCTTCAATGCCAGATTCAGTACCGGTTCTTGCTCTGTTCTTTGCATATACCCTTGACCTACAATTCGCACATTAGGTCTGCCTTATAATTTTTTATTGCATTCTATCCATATCCTACAAATGACTACAATGATCTCATTTATATACAAGAGTCATTTTACAATTTTCCAAGTCAGCTTACAATGATTAACAAAATATTACATATCAAAAATCCTATCGGCCTCTGTGCCAGTATACATATTTTCTTCTGTACCGATGCCGGTGTAGATTGATCTTCTGATGTCGGTGCACTATCTTGCCTGTGTTATACTTTGCCAGTATAATATCTTGCTGGTGCCACAGGATTGCAAGGTTGCCTGTATAATGCTTTGCCGGTATAATGTCTTGTCAGTGCCATAGGATTGCAAGGTTTCCTATATAATGCTTTGTCGGTATAATGTCTTGCCAGTGCCATAGGATTGCAAGGTTGCCTGTATAATGCTTTGCCGGTATAATGTCTTGCCAATGCCATAGGATTGCAAGGTTGCCATCAATGACAAAACCTTCAATCATACACAATGTCTCATTGGAGTGTCCATATGCCCACATGATCATCCTGCATTATCTTCCATTCGGGATTGGTCATCTTTGTCTGATATTCTTTTCAGTCTTTATGGGGTCTTTGTTGTTGATTATGTTGATATTGATACCTCAGGTCCTTACCTAGTATCTCAATGGAAGTCAATTGCTTTTCTGCCCATTGATAATGATCTCATAGTTTCTTTTGAGGTAGAGCTTCAGAAAATATCTCATGTTTCTTGATAAAGATGATATCTTGGTTTGGACTAAGAGTGCTTCAAGCTCTTATTCAGTAAAGGAGGGGTATAAGTCCTTGCCCCAGTCCTCTTCTTCCCCCCTTGGCCTTCTCAGGTTTTGTGGCATTTGGTTTATCTTCCTAAATTTGGGTCTTTTGCTTGGCTAGCAGTTCAAGATAGGGTTCTCATCGGGATGAGACTGGATAGGCTTGGGGTTATTGTGGTTTTCCCTTGTGTGTTTTGTGGATATTGTATGGAATCCATGGAACATGTGTTCTTGCATTATTTGTTTTCTCTGGATTGTTGGTACTGGTTGTTTGGTATGCTTGGTTGGTCTTCTACCATTGGTCCTAATTTATTGTCACATTTCATGGCTTGGCCTTTGTTGTATTCATCCTCTTTTTATTCCTCTCTTTGGATAGTGGATCCTTCTATTATCATTTGGAACATCTGGCTAGAGAGGAAATCTAGGATTTTTAAGCATAAATCAGCTTCATTAGAGGATGTACTTGATAAGATTTTATCCTCCATTTCTAAGGTGGTGCTTTCTAACAATTACAAAAATTTGGAACGTCTGAGGTCCTTTTCTCTTTGGGATAATTGAATAACCTAGAAATGGATATCACTTCGAGTCATTCCTTCCCATGGGGCTTTAACAACTGGATTATTTTTAGTTTCCAATCATAGGATAGCTAAATGGATGCCTCCCCCCCAATTCTCATTCAAATTGAATTTTGACAGGGCTGCTAAGGGTAATTTGGGGAAGTCAGGGATTGGGGTGGTCATCTTTGATCATAATTCTAAGATTGTTTATGTTGTTGGTAAATCTATTGGTATTGACTCTAGCAATGCTACTGAACTTCAAGCGTTATCTTTTGGTCTTGATCTAGCCATTTCTTTGGACATTAAGGATATCATCATTGAAGGGGATTCAATGTTGGTCTTTCAATCGGTCTCTGCTAAGAAATGTGTTTCCTGGCATTTACAGTACTTGTTAGAGCATATTCTTGCATAGTTGAAGTGTTTTTCTAGCTTTACTATATCTCATTGTTATAGGGAGATAAATGTTATTGCAGATTACTTGGCTAACAGGGCTGTTGTTGAATGTGTTGAGTATTTGGAAGTTCCCCCTCAGGATATCCAAGAATACCATTTTCATCAATTATCCTATTTAATTTATTAAATATCCTAGCATATTTAATTAATTAATAAATTTGCCATTTAATCATGCAAAAAGGAATTAATTTATCACAAAAGAGGAATTAATCACAAAGCAAGAGTTAAATTGAAAATAAAATTAAAGAATTGAATTGAGAGAAATCAAACTTGAGATATTCTTCTAAATTAAGAACTGATATCAGAAAAGAAATTAAAAGCAATTTAATTATTCTCTAAAATTGTAACTCAAAGCTTTTGAGAAAAAGAAGTTCAGTTGCATTGAAAAGACTTTTTTCTTGAATAAATCAAATAATTATCTATTTTTATCACAAATGCATGGAATTAATTAATTCTTATTTCTAATGCAAACTCAACTTCTAATTTGAATGCATTTCAATTAAACTATAATTGGAATCTATCTCAAGGTTAACTGAATCTGATTTCTCAATTATTTCAATTAATCCTAAATTGTGCTTTTTCTTGATTTCTCTTGTGATTATCTATAAATTCAGCCTTTAGCTCTCATTCAAAACACCCTAAAGATTTATTATTATACACTTTTTGTTCTGGAGTCATTGAATATATTGTGCTTGCTTTTTGAGATTATTTGCATCTTAGTTTAGCTTTTTGCATATTTAGTTTATTTATGAGTGCTTGAATCAATTATTGCTTGAATTCGTTACTGCTTGAATTATTCATCCATATTGCATCCATTTAGTTTAATATCATGCTCATATAGATTAAATCCTTCATCTTGGTGTAGTCTAGTTACTGGCATTGCTTATACAAATCTGAGAGCAATCTTATACTCACATATTTTAGAAGGCAATTAGTCGATTTGTTATGGTTTTATTATTCATGCTTATATATATCTATGTTAGGATTCCCATAGATACTGAGAGGGGGGGGGGGGGTGATTCAGTATCTAACCGATTATAAGATTTTCTTGACTTAAAACATGTAAAGCATATTAATATTGTATACAGGTAAACAAGAAATAATGCAGTAAGCAAAGATAACAACAACCACATGAGAAACACCATAACACAATAGTTTAACGAGGAAACCCGGTGTGGGAAAAACCTCAGTGGGATTTGTGACCCACAATATTCACTTACTGGCCAATAAGAGAATATTACTCTTACAAGAGGGGCCTGCACATGTAGGAAGGCCAAGTGCCTAGAGCTCACTGCTCAATTACAAAATGGGAAGTCTCACTGACTTGCAAAATGGATTATATAAATCCAATGTCTTGTACTACTTCAAAATAGAATCTACTATGCCAGATCCAGTACCGGTTTATAGCTCTGCTTCATACTAAACCCTTAACCTATAATTTGCATAATAGGTCTGCCTTATTTCGCCTAATTACATTCCTTCATACTTACATATTTGTTCTACAATGATCTCTTATATATATGAGTCATTTTACAATTTGCCAAGTCGGCTTACAATGATTTTACAATAATAAACAAAATAAATTACAAACAAAATTCATGTCGGCTTCTGTGCCGGTATGCTTCCTTTTAGTGCCGGTGCCGGTGGTCTGTGTGCCGGTGTAGAATCTGACTTTGATGGTGCCAATGGGTTGCCTTTCTGGTGTCATAGGATTGTAAGGTTGCCATCAATGACAAAACCTTCAATCACCTACAATGTCTCATTGGAGTGTGCATTTGCCAACAATATCCCGCTTTGGCATTGATGGCAACACTCATGAGAAATATTTAGAAGTGTATCCAAAAATTTAAGTCCAAAAATTGTTACCAAAAATGTGTGCTCCCTCTGAGCAGATGATCCTTAAGTTATTTGATTTTTCTCATACCACTACTCCCCCTTTGGCATCAATGACAAAGGTTGTCAAAGTGTCAATTGAGTCCAACTTCATCCTTGTAACTAGTTGGTTACAATCTAAAAAAGATTTGCCAAAACCAGATTCAAGCTCTCAATGAAATTTTTGTTGTCTTTTATTGCAGTCTCTGTCCTCTGAACTGTACCAGTGAGGTGTTGCATTTTCTCTGCTGGTGTTTTCTATCCTTGAACTAGGGCATTAGATATTTCTTTCCTTAAGGTGGCGAGGTAGTCCAGTTGTGGACATAGTCTCCATTTAAGATCCTTAGCCTTACCTTTTATTCTTTCCTTTTCTCTTTCCAGCTTAACTAGTTATTCCTCAAAACCTATTATCTTCTACTCAAAAACTATTGTCAGCTAGTTGATTTATTTCCTCCTGTATCTTGCTGATCTTCTTGTCTATATCAATTGTCAAAAGGTTAGTCTTACAAGCATCTTTGTACAAAGTTTTGAATTCCTTTAATGTGCTACATAGTTCCAGTACAAGTGTGTCAAATTGCCTTGTACACTTCTTTATTTCTTCCTCAAGGAATTTGTGTTTTTCCTTCTCTAATATCTCCTTGAATGCTTCCTCTTTTATTTGTTCTACTGTCACAGTATTTTCAGTAATATACTTAGACAAAGTGTCAAGTTGACTCAAAGAATCTTTATTATCTACATTACATTTTGGAGCTATCATCTTCAGAATTGGAATTGTATCATCTATAGCCTTGTATGCTTGTGAGATACAATTTGTTATTTTCTTTAAGGAGTCCAAAAGAACTTCTGTTATATTAGTTGATTTGAATCCTGCAGTTGAAGTGCCAACACTCTGTATCCTGCCGGTGGGAGCAATATCCTTTCTTGTGGTGACCTCTGGTAGGTCAGTTTGTGTTTCCATTTCCTTAAGCAAAGGTTTGTCTTGCTCAGCTGATGTCGGTGGTACTGACTCTATGTGAACCTATTGCTGTGATGGAGCCTATTGCTCTACTTGTTGTTCTGTGTTACCATCTGCCGGTTTACCTTCTGTGTTATCTGTTACCAGTGCCTCACTAGCCATATCTATCTTTCCAGTTGTGTCCTTTTCTACCACAATGTTAACTTTTTGAGTATCAATGTCAACTGTGTATAACACCTCAAAGTTTGGATTAGTGTCCTCTTGTGGTATCTCCATACTCTCATTAGTCAGTTGACTTTCAGTTGTAACTACCGATGGAGTATCCAGAGGTGGTGGGGATAAGTTGTCTTTTATTTTTATGCTCGGAGGTCCACCAACCTTTCCTTTACCCTTATCCTTATCTTTTTGATATACTTTGATAGGTTTAGGATTTCTATACTCTTCCTGCTTTTCTTTCTCAACAAGGAATATGTCCCATGCATTAGCAGTTTCCTTTGCAACCTCATTTACTCTACCAACCATAAGTGCTACATGCCGGTGTGCAGTTGAGAATACTATCCGGTTAGCCTTTGAGATCATATAATCTATCTCCTTTGGTGAGTTAACGGGATAAACAAGAAGTAGTTTCTCAATTTTATTTTCTTGTCAAGCTCTACAATAGCTTGCCATCTAGCTTCAAGTCTCTTAAATAGTTCTACTGGTAATTCATCTATAACTTGCATCATAAATTTCTTATAGATATCCAAGTGTAGAATTACACTGTTTTCAACTTTCTCCTTGTCATCAACTAATAATTTATCATATAATTTGTTGATGTTTTTCAGCTATCCATCCTCTGTTATTTCATCTAGTAGTTTGTCAATTGGAGCAATGTTTTGTTGAGCCTTTTTCTTTGGTGTTAACTTTTTATTCTTTGGAGTTGTCTTCTTAGCCGGGGGCCTTACTTCCTGTTGTTTTTGTCTGGTTCTTCTAGGCGAAGGTGTGGATACCGATGAAGGTTCTCTTTTCCTCACAACTCTTTTAAAAGTAGTTGGCATGTCACTTTCTGAAGAAGTTGCTACTGGTGAAAGGTGAGTTTCTGGCTGTTGTGCTTGTAACTCATCTTCAGTGATATCGGTTTGTTTAAGTACATCTTCTTTGATAGTCTTTTCTTGCCTAGATCCTCTTCTTACTATTGCTTCTACCTTCTTTACTCTTTTCTTTGATTGAATTTGATTCTCAATCGTCTGAGCACTACCAAATACCTCTTCTTTTGGTTCCTTAGGTACTTCCAGAAGGGCTTTTGCATATGTTTCAATTATGTTGTCATTAGTCTCATAACTCATTTCAGTAACCCAAATGGTTCTTGGGACAATTGCCTCCATCCAAATCTCATCCTTCTTAATAACAAAGCATATCTCATCCTTATACTTATCTACAATTGCTTGTGAAAGTCTGACTCTAGTATTCATCTAGGCCTTTAATGCCTGAAAGTACTCATTTATATTCTTTCCTCTATTTTCACCCATGTTGTGTAGTAAATCAGACAGTTGTTTACCTACCGGTATGTCAAAACCTAGATTTTTGTTGCCAATATCGAGAACCTATTTTGTTATGTGTAGCATTAGATAGACAAGTAGGTTGCCAAATCTAAATATCCCCTTTTTTTCTTTCTTGATTTTTCCAAGATTATCAATCAGTTCATCCTTCAACCATTCACACACATCTATTTTCGCATTATCCTTGATCATAGCATGAGCACTCTTTATGCATAAAGTAGAAACTGAGTTTAACCTATTTGCATGTGTTGTTTTATACCCTAAAATCATGCTAATGAATCTGACATTGATGTCGGTTACATCATTCACTCTTAAAGATCTCTTGTCAAATGTTGCACCTATTAGGTTAGTCACTAGGTCATTTGAGACCTTCTTTGTCTTATCAAGTCTGTTATCGGTGGAGGGTAACCCTATCACAGCCTTTACTACCTCTTTAGTTATTTTGTGAATTGAGTCTAACCAGAAAAATTCACCATGAACCCTGCTTAAAACTATCCTTATAACATCCTTAGGGAATTCTGGAATACTGAGGATTTCAGTGAATCCTAGGGTTTCTACTATTTTGTGTTCAGGTTTCACATTACCGGAATCATCACAAATTATAGTTTTATACATGTTTTTAATTTCCTCATCACCTAATTCTTCTATGTGACAATGAATGTACATTCTAGGGTCTTCTGCAAAAACTACTCCTTTGGGAATTTGAGAAAATGCACCAACATTATCATCCTTAGCTATTTTAGGGACTAACGGAAATCTCGGCCTAGGGCATTTTATTACATCGACTATAGTAGGATTTGCAATGAATTCAATTATAGAAGAAGATGCCATGATTATAAATACCTTTCTCTGCCTTAGGGATGATTGATTGCTGAATTGCTTTTCTACTTTGCTCAGATTTTTTATGCTCTTCGAATGTTTGAATGCTCAGTGAAGTAGAATGGAGTCAAAACACTGATTTATAATGTTAATTTTGCCAACCACCACATTTAATGCTTTCTGATTGAGTAACCACTTAAATTATCTGCCAGTATAGAAGTAATTTCAACTTGTCACCATCAACTGAGGGAATAACAACATGTTTCACATTTGATTGCCAAACCCTCAAAGAAATTTTATTTAGTTAGATGAAGACTCTCCTACCGGTGGAGTGTTACTTTCTTATGCCAGTGGAGGAGTATTCCTATCAACATTTAGTTCTGATTTCCTGATCCATTATTTTGAGAATTCCTGCTTTACTTCTTCAACCTTTTATTTACCTTTCAAACTAGCACCATTGTTGTTTACCAGTGAGGAATTGCTTCTACAAAAATTAGTAATATGTCTAATTTTGTTACAGGCATAACGAGTCACATTATTTTTTTGAATAGCTTTCCCATAACCTATGTTGGTTTGTGTTTTGCATTGATTAGATAAGTGTCCAAATCTTCCACAAACATAACATCTCACATTCATTCTACAATTTTTAGAATTATGACCAATTTTGTTGCATTTTGAACATTGACCGGTGGGTGTATTGGTATTCTAATAATTTCTGGATCTACATTGATTTTCTCTATGACCATACTTGTTACAGTTAAAGCATTTTCCATTAAATTTATAAGCAGTGGGTTGTCTTACTAGTTTGCCATGATCCTGTGTGTTTGCAGTACTGGAGCTTTCACCAGCTTCAAAGCCAAGACCATTAGTGTCACCATTAGGTTTTTGATTTTTCAACAAGTCACCAAGTTCTTCTGAGCTTTTCTTGAATTTTTCTTTATGTTGATTTGCAACAACCAGTTCTCCTTCCAAGATACCTTTTTTTCTCATGAGTTCATTTGAGTCATTCTGTGCATGCATCAGATCTATCTTCAACATATCATTTTCATAACTAAGTCTTGTGTTTTCATTTGCAGCATCATTCAGTCTTCTAGTCAATTCTTCTTCATTCTTCTTTCTATCTTCAATTTCTTTACAAAATCTCATAGTCATATCCTGCATCTCATTCTTTGTTGTCATGTTTTCTTGTTTCAGCTTAGTCATCAGATCACTAAGAGTTTCATTTTCATCATTCTCATTTTGCATCTTTTCACAAAGTTCTCTTCTCTCGTTTCTTGAAATGGTAAGATTTTCTTGAAGTTCTTGAATAATATCCTCTGCAGCTTTTAGATCATCTTCAAGTTTGATATTTTTTAATTTTTTTGCATCATAGTCTGAGAGAGCTCCTTCTGATTGCTTCATCAAGTTTTCCATCTCTACCGGTGTCAAGATCTTCCTCAAGTTGTTAGACTTCTGAAAATAGAGGACCAAGTTTTGATACCAATTGTTAGGATTCCCACAGATACTGAGAGGGGGGGGGGGGTGAATCAGTATCTAACCAGTTATAAGATTTTGTTGACTTAAAACATGTAAAGCATATTAATATTGTATACCAGTAAACAAGGAATAATGCAGTAAGCAAAGATAATGACAACCACATGAGAAACATACCATAAAACAGTAGTTTAATGAGGAAACCTGGTGTGGGAAAAACCTTAGTGGGATTTGTGACCCACAATATTCACTTACTAGCCAATAAGAGAATATTACTACTACAAGAGGGGCCTGCACATGCAGGAAGGCCAAGTGCCTAGAGCTAATTGCTCAATTACAAAATGGGAAGTCTCACTGACTTACAAAATGGATTATATAAATCCAATGTCTTGTACTGCTTCAAAATAGCATCTACTATGCTAGATCCAGTACTGGTTTATAGCTCTACTTCATACATAAACCCTTAACCTATAATTCACATAATAGGTCTGCCTTATTTTGCTTAATTACATTCCTTCATACTTACATATTTGTTCTACAATGATCTCTTATATATATGAGTCATTTTACAATTTTCCAAGTCGTCTTACAATGATTTTACAATAATATACAAAATAAATTACAAACAAAATTCATGTCGGCTTCTGTGCCGGTATGCTTCCTTTCACTGCCAGTTCTGGTGGTTTGTGTGCTAGTGTAGAATCTGACTTTGATGGTGCCAGTGGGTTGCCTTTCCAGTGTCATAGGATTGTAAGGTTGCCATCAATGACAAAACCTTCAATCACCTACAATGTCTCATTGGAGTGTACATTTGCCAACAGTCTAACCATACATGTAATGACTTAATTGAAGTGTTGTGTCTTGTAGCTTACTAACTTATTTCACTTTTTCACACACACATTTCTGGCACCCACTGTGGGGTAGAAGACTACTTTTTTTTTGGCCTCCAAGACTAACTATTTATTTAATTTTTTTTTTTCAGATTTTTGACTTTTCGGATTTTTTCCGTACAGTTTCTACGTATTATCGTATGACATTTCCTATATGCTAGAATGAAAAACTTAAGTTATCATACAATCCTGTACAGATTATCGTACAAGTTGGTGAGAATTGTCGTACGATTCTATATTTTTTTGGTTAAAAAACAAGTTTCATTCTTAAGGTTTCTTGTTCAATTTTGATTACATTGACGCTGACCCTGACTAGTTACCTATTTATCTGAAGAATTTTCACAGCCTAATCAGTTTTTGTAGAATGCTTGTCACACAAAGACAATATGATTACTAAATATTTGTCTTTGTCGGTTGCCTAAGGAGAATTGACCAAACATCGTGTATTCATTAAATTCTTTTTTTTAAGGCACCTAACTTGCTATCTGGTTAAAAAACAAATCTGTATTTCATGTTTTAAGAAAATTTTGAGAGGTAGGAGAGTATGCTCTTATCTTTATAGACAATAAAAAATCTAGACCCTTGAGGCATTTTCTTTAAGTTTGAGATTTGTACATCTTTAGCGGGTCTACCCTCTCGAGGAGCTAATAACTCTATAGCCATTATGACCGGTGAGAGGGGAACGACCCAAGTGGGAATGACTAAATGCCAAGCACTCCAACCCACTATAAAACAAATGTGATTTGATGAAAATCAAGTCAACAAAAGTGCTTGGGAATAGCTCTCCTCTGTACCCTCGGGTATATTAAACCTTAGTTTTCAAGGCTAGGAGACCTCTTAATTGAGTTTATACCTCAACGCGCTAAACATATTCCTTACTAGTTCCAATTAAAATTAGAAGCTATTCAGTTCACCTTCGAAAGGGGGGATAATCTTTGTGCAAGAGAGATAGTAACTCTCCCAAAATAATTGTCATTTCGTTCCCCCATTAGCGTTTGGAGTCGGCTAATACGGTGTTGAGAATCCATTGCATGAGACTCAACGATCGTATTCTGATTAGCTATTGGGTGTGTACCCAAGTTTACAATCAACGGTTTTTTTCTCTCACCAAATTCCATAGGGTTTGCATGTTGTGATTAAAGTTATTATTCATATTATGTGTTTTCTATGTTTTCATCCCTCAAACTAAAACTTGAATACCAAAACTAGAAAAAACAAGAAACAACTCAGTGATCAAAAACTCTGTCCATGTCAAAACTAGTCTATCCTAGTCGAAAATCTATCCATGTCATAAACTAGTATACCCTAGCTATCAAAAAACTCAGTCCACCCCTAAACTGCTCACCGTCAGTCAGCAATCAAAACCTCAGCCCATCTCAAATCTGGTCATACTCAGTCATTGAAAACCTAGAATTTTGCCTTTGTCCAGAAAATAGTCATACGAGTCTTCTTATTAATTGTCATGGTTAATATTTTGTGTTGTACGATATTCCATCAGTCCTAACAGTCTGTCGTTTGAGCCTTCATCCTGTATCGTATGAGCTCTAATTGTCTATCATCTGGTTCTAAGAATTGTCATTTTACCTTGCATCCTGTATCATACGATAAACTTTTGCACTAAGCAGTCTGTCATTCCAGACATACCCATCTGTCGTACGATACTAGGCAGAAACTCATATGAAACACTATTGTCATTATCTTGAAGCTAGCATACTGTCATCTAGTCCTATAAAAGCTATCATACAAATCTCTAATTTTTTCAGTCTAGAATAGTCAAACTTGCCTAAAACAGTCTACAATGAGCATTAAATTGGTTATCATCATCTTGAGCATAAAAAAGATCAAGACAATGTACCTCTACCATTTGTGTTGCACGATTTGGTCGATCATCTTTTAGCTAGTTTAATCAACTACTTATCAAACCTAAGTCACTTAATTAACTTCTTATATAGGATAGACCATTCTTGAAATGAGACTGAGTCTTAGTCACTTCTCTCGGATCAACTTAGATAAACATCTTATATAGGATGGATCATTCCTGAAACCAGACTAAATCTTAGTTACTTCTCTTGAACAATACGTTAACCAAACAACTAGCTCTGAATTTGATCTTGACTTTTGCATCACAAACAACTTTAGGTCACACTAATCAATAAAAATGCCTATTCAAACTAGGAGTTCTCATAAGAAAGATGCCAAAGGCAAAGGGAAACCCTTTTCATATAAAGATTATCCATTTTACGAAGAGGATCCTCTGACTAATAAACCTTCATCATCAGAGATACCAGTTTATGGTGAACCTTTATCTCCCACTATACCTAGAACAAAACAAAATAATGAAGACAACCTCAGTATTTATGATACCGACAATGATTCCTCATCAAGTGAATCTAAAGACTCTGAACCTCCAGAAAAAGATATTCATAGATGTCAAAAGGATAAAGATTTTCGAAAAATGATGAAGGATATCATGGCTTGAGAAAAAGAAGAATATTTTCTAGAACTAGCAAAACAAGGTGCCAAACTTCATACTGGATATGACGTTCAGACTCTCATTACTAAAAAGGAAGAATCACCTATAATAATGGTACACAGACAATTACAAGCCTTGTGGATTGAGATCACAGAACTGAAAAATAAGGATAAGTCCCCAAAACAATATTCTCTAGAGACAATATGCCCATTTCCATTTGACAAAAATCTATACATACCTCCATTTCCTTCACGAGTTGAGATCCCAAAATTTGACAAATATGATGGTAACTCAAATCCCCAAGACCATATCAGAGAATTTTATGCTTTATGTATGGAATTCATGCACAACCAAACGTATCTCATGCACCTTTTTCTGAGGAGTTTGGGAGGACAAGCTAGTTCTCAAGTCTACCTAAGGGAATAATTTATTTTGAAGAACTAGTCCAATTGTTTTTACAACAATACTCCTATAACATTTGACATCCTATTACTATGATCAAACTTTGAAATACCAAATAGAAAATAGGGGAGCCTTTTCTCACTTTCCTCCAACATTGGAGAAAGATATTCTCTAGGTATTCATGACCTATCCCAAATTCTGAGAAAATGGATATATTCGTCAATAATCTGATCCCTGAATTGAAATATTGTATCCAAATGCAAGTGCACCCATCATTTAACAAAATGGTAGATAATGCTATCCAAATGGAAGATGTGCTTATAAAGAAACGAGATATCTCACCTTGGAAAGAAACACAACCAAGATATAGCTCTAAAGAGAAGAACAAGTATTGGAAGTATGGCAAAGACAACAACAAGAATGTTTTTAATGATGGAGTAGTAGATAGTGTTAAAACCAACTCAAAGCCCATGATATTCAACTTGGCTAGTTGCATGCAAGCACTCAAAGCAGCTAAAAGTGCAATAGAAAATCCTCCGAAGAAGGTAAAAGAGTGATTCAAAGAGAAACCTTGGCTTTCAAAACCTAGATGTGAATTCACTCCCCTAGAAGAATAATACGAATCCACTTTTAAAACCCTATTGGCAAACAAGTTGATAATGTTACCAGATAATTCTAGGCCATATGATCCGAAAGTCAAACCAAAATGGTGGAGAGAAAATGAATACTGCAACTACCATTGGAACAAAGGTTATAACACAAATAATTGTAAGAAGCTCAAGCATGAGATTCAAGATCTCATAGACACTGGTAAAATTATTGTCAAGAATCACCCGCAAGTGCTGATCACAAAGATTTTAAGGACCCCTTACCTATTTATGAACAAGGTCATTCCTCAAAAACAAAAGGAGGTGCTAAAGTAAATTATGCTTATACCAACAATGACAATGCTATCAACATGATTGAGTCTTCCCAACCAGAATATTGCAATGTGATTATAATCAAAGACAAACATCATGAATCACGACATGGAAATTCTATGACCCATTCTCAAAAGAAAGTAACTCTCCAAGGAGCTAGTTCTTCAACTTTGGCTCAAACACCATCAAACCTACTAACCTTGTCAAACAAACAAAAAGAATCAACATTTGATAAATTTAAACAACTAACTTCATCATCATCTTCTAGATATAGCATTGTTGACCAACTAAAGAGGAAAAATGCTCAAATCTCAATCTTTGAGCTGCTTAAAATATCTTTTGCTCATAAAGAGATCCTAGACAAAGCATTGCTCACCACTAATGTTCCAAAATATTTAGACATTGATTAGTTTCAGTCTATGGTGGGTCATCTAACTTCACCTCACTATCTGACCTTCTTTGAAGAAGATGACAACTCGCTAAATCATCCACATAACCATCCATTGCATATTGAAGCCATGATCCATAACCATAAATTTAAACATGTTTTGATAGATGGAGGTGCGGGGTTGAATATCTGTACTTACAGTCTGCTTGCACAACTAGGATTTTATGAAAATGATTAATCGAGCCAAGAAAATAACAATTAAAGCCTATGATGAAGAAGAAAGGACCTCTAAAAGTTTGGTATCATTACTAATCAAGGTGGGACTTATAGAAAGAGATGTCATTTTCTAGGTACTTGATCTTCCTTTGTCATACAATATCTTACTGGGTAGGTCATGGATTCATGAAATGAAGGCAATTCCATCTACATACTATCATTGCTTAAAGTTCCCTTATAACTGAGTTGAAGCCAGTATTCCCGCTGAAACAAATCTCCCCTATAATGCATTGAAAAAAGGTGCTGATACCTTTGTGCCTCATAATAGGGCAACTTCTACAAATGAAAATCCAGAAGCTCGAATGAAGGACTTAGAAAAGAAATTGAAGATTACAAATACTAGCATGGATGGATACAAGATAGAACTAGTACTTTCATTAGTCTCTCTTTCTCCATCACCGAAATAGTTGGGAAAACCATTAGAGGCTATGAGAACACATACTTCAACTCCGAATATCATATATGATGGTCTTTTTGTACAGTCTTCTACTTCCCTGGCAGATGAAATAGAAGAGGATGCTATTATTCAGTGACTTTTCAAGGAAGATAGTCAAAATGAGGAAGTACGACATTGTGATATTTCCCCAACCCAATATGGTCTCGGCTACAAAATGATCCAACACATGGGATATTCAGGCATTGGTCCCCCAGGAAAACATCAAGAGGGTATTACTGAACCAATTCAACTACAAATAAAATCTATAAATGATAAGGTTGGACTGGGATACAATCCAAAAAAGACATCAGACCAAAAACATGCTTCTAAGTCTAAGTGGAAGAAAAGGATATCGCCTTCAACATCACTGGAAGTCGACATTCAACAAACAAAAGCAAAGTATAGAAAAGAAAAATATGAACTAACAATCAAGAGAGAAGAAACAGTCAGTACTCAAGTGCCAATGGTATCAGCTACAACACTACAGAGAGTTGAAGTTCCAGAAGATATGAGAGATGAAGTAGAAAGAATTAGAGAATTGTTTGCACCACTGAAAGTTCCAGTCACATACATTGGTAGGAAACAAGTAGACGATTCAAAAACTAACTCAAATGTGTATGAATGGGGTCCAGACCACCTCTTAGATACATCCAGTATAGAAACTCCAAAAGAGTCCAGTGATATCATAGATGACACTCAAGAGCTGATGCACTTAAAGCTAGAAAAGGAGATACAGGAAATTAGACTAAAAAGACAAGACTATGAACAAGGGCTGAAGGAAGGAAGAATACTAGAAATACTCCTCTAATAAGATAGAACACATCAAGTATGGGACTACACAAGAAGAATTGGAAGCTACAAAAGCAGAACTAGTGATTAGTCTAGAGGAAGTTGAATGGAGTAGATGACAAGGACTCACAAAACCATCAAGGTTATGTCAACAGGTATGTCAGATACAAATGATAAATGAGCCAAATCTTGAAGGAACTTGCAACATTAAAGATGTTGGTGTTGATACCATACATACATTCACTCAACCACTTGAAGAAAAACTTGGAAACTTCATCCGATGACTTTGATGATTCTGACAAAAGTCATATTTATGAAAATATCTACTCAGCATCAAACTTTGAATCCTTTGATGTGAATGATGACAATCTGTCTACTAATCTTGTTACTATTGAACCTTGATAGGAAGTCCAGTTTGGCATAGAGATCGATGCTACAAGTAGGTCTATTGGATTAGGTTAGCTAAATATTAATGTGCACTTTAATAATCATGTGCTGACTCTTCCTGATCTCAAGACATTTATGCAAGGTAGTCTTCTAGAACTTGACTTTTCAATTCACAGTTATGATGACAATACCGTGAACTCCCTCGAACCTATCCATGCTCTATCCTTGGTACATCCTGAATTAATTGACTGTAGTCTACAAGACCAACCCATGAATGTACCTACTTTTGCTAATGACTATACGCTAGCCTATTACCTAAACATAGTTGAACCTGTGTACTCTTCCACTAGAAAACAGAGTGAAAATATGATTGAAACAGATATCAAGTATCTTAGTTGCAAAAAATAGAAAAATAAAAATAAAAGATCTAATGGCGAAAACCACATTGTGGCAGTGTTAGAATCTAAAAAAGAGAAAATAAAGGACGTACCTAAGGGTGAAAACCTCTCTGAGGTGCCTGAAGGTGAGATAATTGATATATTACCAAGTCATTTCTAGGAGAGGTCTTCTATATTAATCGAGCCAACTCAACCAGTGAACATTGGGAGTCAAGAGACACCACACATCATTCATGTAGCTCAATCATTATCAGGAGAAGAATTGAAAGATTTCACTCATCACTTTTCAGAAAAGAAGATTAATTTTGCATGGACGTACTCTGATATGCTAGGCCTAGATCCTGATCTTATCATGCACCATCTTTCCATCACACTAGGAGTTAAACCAGTCAAGAAAAAACTCCGTAAGATGCACCCTCACGTGGCACTACTAGTCAAGGTTGAGCTAGAAAAATTGATAAAAGCTGGATTTATCATAGCTATAGACTATGCGGAATGGATTTCAAACATGGTACCTATGTCAAAACAAATCTAATAGGGTTTGCACAAACTTCAGAGATCTCAACAAAGCTTGTCTGAAGGATGAATTTCCATTGCCAAACATTGATATGATAGTCGGTATGACTACTGGGTATGAGATGTACTCACTAATGGACGGATTCTCTGGCTATAATCAAATCAAAATAGCTCATGGGGATCAAGAAAGGACAACTTTCACCTATGCATGGGGAACCTTTTGCTGGAATGTCATGCCATTTGGGCTAAAAAACATAGGAGCAACTTACCAAAGAACAATAACTACTATCTTTCATGACATGATACATAAGAATATGGAAGATTATGTTGATGAAACTTTAGTGAAGACTATGAAGAGATCCATGCATATTCAAGAGCTAGGCCCTATACTAGACAAAATGGAAAAATTCAAACTCTAGATAAATTGAAAAAAGTGTGCATTTGGAGTGATATTTGGTAAACTACTTTGCTACATCATTTCAAAGAAGGGAATCGAGGTTGATCCTGAGAAGGTCCAAGATATAATGGAAATGCTACCTCCAAAGAACATCAGTCAAATGAGAATTTTATAGAGACATCTCCAATCAATCGGATGCTTTATTTCTTAGCTGGCAGACAAAGCTCAACCTTTCACAAAAGTATTGAGGAAAGGAGTAATATACAACTAGAATCGAGAATGTGAACAACACCTTCAATAGATTAAAGAGTACCTATCCAACCCACCAATATTGATGCCACCAGTTCAAGGTAAACCATTGATCTTATACATATCAACCACTGATTCATCATTGGGGGCACTTTTGGCACAACATGATGAAAATAAAAAAGTGAGAGCTATATATTACATCAGCAGAACATTAGTGTCTTATGAAATGAACTACACTATAATAGAAAAATCATGTTTGGCATTGGTCTTTGCATCACAAAAATTGAGACACTACATGTTAGCACATTCTATCAAGCTAGTAGATAAGATTGATCCACTCAAGTATCTTTTCAACAAAGCAACACTCACCAGAAGATTGGCTAAATGGGTCATGGTTTTTTATAGAGTTTGATATCGAATATGTGGAATGCAAAGCCATAAAAGTACAGGTGATTGCAGATCAACTTGTTGAGGCTCCACTTGAAGACACTCAACCACTGCATATAGAGTTTCCAGATGAATCAATAATGCACCTTACTCAACAATCTTGGAAGATGTTCTTTGATAGGTCTTTCACTCAAAATGGTTTCGGTACTGGAATACTTTTTATTACTCCTCAAAACTATTCAATCCCAAAGGCTTATAAGATTTTTTTCCCTTGTACAAACAACATTGTAGAGTATGAAGCTTTGGTAAATGGGATCAAGCTGGCTATCAAATGGAAGGTTGTTGAATTACACATCTATGGAGATTCTCAGCTAATTATCAATCAAATAAATGATACATATCAGACTCAAGATGAGAAACTAATGCCTTATAAGAGAATGGTTGATGATCTCAAGAAGTATTTTACTTTTGTATCATTCCAGCAAATTCCCAGATCAACAAATAGAGTAGCAAATGCCATGGCCACCTTGGCATCTATACTAGAGTTACAAGAGTCTAATTTTTGCTTTGAATTCCTAGTGGAAGAGTTACATTACCCTGCCTATGATTCCCTTGAGTCCTAGATAGTCTATTCTATTATTGGACATGACTCATCCCACTACAACCATATTTACTCTTATCTGCATGACCAAATTATCCCATAAAATCTTACTCGTAATGAGAAAAGGAACCTAACCTGAAATGCTGCATGGTATGCCATCATTGCTAATGATTTGTTTAGGTGAGGTTTGGATAGTACATTGCTTAGGTGTCTAGAAACTGAAGAGTCTAAACGTGTATTATCTAAAGTCCATGAAGGTATTTATGGATCTCATTCAAATGGTCTTACTTTAGCTCGGAAACTACTAAGGGCTGGCTACTACTGGCCAGACATGGAGAAGGATGCTATAAATTTTTCCAAAACTTGTGAAAAGTGTCAGCTACATGGAAATCTCATACATGCTCTAGCAAGGGATCTCATACCCTTCATTACACATTGGCATTTTTGGTAATGGGCCTTTGATCTCATTGGTCAGATATATCTTGCATCATCCAATAGACACAAGTTTATCATAACTACCACTGAGTACTTCACTAAGTGGGTAGAAGCAGTTCCGCTCATTAAAGCGATCAATAAACAAGTAGCTCTATTTATCCTAAACCATATCATTTGCAAGTATAAGATACCTTCATCCATCGTGACTGACAATGGAGGATAATTCAAGAATAAATATCTAGACGAGCTCTATGAGAAATTCAAAATTAAACATTGGTCATCTGTATATTACCCTCAAGGTAATGGACAAGTTGAGGCATCTAACAAAAACCTGCTGACTATCTTACACAGAACAATGAACAAATCTGGGAGGGATTGGCATCTGTAACTCAATCTTGCATTATGGGCTTACAGAACAAGTATCAGAACACCTATTGGGGCTACACCTTTTTCTTTGGTGTATGAGTCTGAAGCAATATTACCTATTGAAGTGGAAATACCATCTCTAAGAGTTTCTTTGCAAGGTCTTGTTACTGATGAAGACTACAAAATAGCTAGATTGCAAGAGCTTGAATTGCTCGATGAGCATTGGCAAGTGGTGTTTGATCATCTTAGAGTGTATCAAAAGAGAATGTCTAGAGGATATAACAAGAAGGTTTGACAATGAGAATTTTAGGTTGGTGACCTAGTTTTGAGAGAAAATCCTAAAAATCAACAGTTTCGAGACAACAAAGGGAAGTTTGAACCCAATTGGTTGGGTCCCTACATCGTTACCACAGTCTTTGGCTATAGTGCCTAAAAACTCTCAACATCAGAAGGAGAACAACTCTGTGAACTGATTAACACCATCCATTTGAAAAAGTTCTTCACTTAGTATTCTCTACTCCAGCAACATGTATAGTTGAAAAAATGTCCTGAAAAAAATCTAAAAATCATAAAAAGTTCTAAAAAAAAAAGAAGAAAAAAAAGGAAAAGAAAAATAAAAAGAGAGAAAATGCCTTGGTGAAAACCTGGTAAACAAGCACCTTGGTAAAAAAAAATATCTCTACCAAGCAGGTCAAAACCTAGCAAACAGGTGCCTCTTGTACTCAAGCGCTCCATCTATCAATGCAACATTGGCATTTGCCATTTTCATGCATAATTGCTTTCACTTGTACATATTTCAGTCACTTTTGTGACATCCTAGTTCATTAGAACCCACATGGCTTGAAACTAATCAATGTCCTAGTCTTAGGTTAATCGACAAAGCACATTACATGTCCTAAGTAGTATCAACCAAGTCATCATTCTGTCAATGATACCCGGGCATCCACTCCGAGTTAGTCACCTGTCTCCTGACTACTGAAGAGTTTTATCATTGAGTACATGAGCAAAACAACATTACTGAAGACAATCACTAAACAGTTTGAGCTATGCATGGAAATTTTCTTTGTGTGTTGTCTTTTATATTGGTTTTCAATTATTATCCCTCTGAGTAACTCGAGGAAGTCTATCTTGACCAAGAGGAGCAAGGATTGGGGGCATAATATTTTCTTTTTTTTCTACTTGTAGGAATGATTCTGATGATCTGGAAACATCTAATAAGTTGGGTGTCTATGATAAGAGCCTTCACATAAAGGTGAAATCACCACACATACCTCGACTCCGCTTATTTGTATGCTACAAGGAGGTTCACATCATTGCTTTGTCTATTTTGAGGGAATTTCTTTATCATGCAATACGGGTCCCTATGAAATTTGTCCAAGGATATGAATGAAAAAGGGTCATTATGGACAAGATAATTAATATTGCACATGAAAAGAAAGGAACTCTAATCTGCCTGCTATGTTTGTTAATGCTCAGTGATGAAACTTAAGCATTTCAAATCCAGTGACTAGGTTTAGGTTGCATTTCATTATGCATTTTGTGAATTTAGAGTGATTTTGGTATGGTAACAATCTCTTTATCTTTTGAATGAGAGTTTGAAGTTTCATCATTTTTAAGATAAGTGGTCTATTTTTCATCACTTCTCCGATCGAGTACTTGTGTATTGAGATGTTTAGCTGCATACATAAGCATTTTATATAGATTCATACATTCATTACCACTCATTTACATTTATTTTATTGCATAGGAAAATGAAAAATTTGTAGTACTCATTACTCATTTTCATTCATTTTATTTACATATGAAAAGAAACAAAAACAAGCATCCATATTCATTTGCATTACATACATCCATACTGAACAAATATGCATACATATAGAATAAAGCATATAGAAAAGCATCTCATAAATCGATCAACACAAGTACAAAGAAGTCAAATCAAGATCTCATATATATAATGATCAAGTCTTAGGGTACAAAATAATGTCAACTAACATATACAAATTCCCATTGGAGAAAGAATCATAAGGGCTATAAAAAATGGGTGTGTCTAAAAAAAAATATAAGAGCTACATAAAAAGATCTAGCTCTCTGCCTCTCCCTCATTTCTAAGTGGTGGAGGAGGTGGAGCCTGCTGACCCGGATCCTATCTAGGTGCCCAAGCTCTCTCCGATCGAGCCATATACTGAGAATTAGGTGCAACTTGTTGCGCTAATGGAATTGCTATGCTGTAAGCCACAATTTAATAAGCCACTTGACTAGTGTGATGGGGAACCTCCTACTACAAAGCATCTCACTCTGCCTTCATCTCTATGACCTGATGATCATGCTTAGCCCTAAGCTCTGCTAGCTATCAGTCTCACTCTGCCAACTGTGACTGTAAAACCGCTAGGTGTGTTCTCATTGATCGTATTGTGTCGGCCCCCTGATCCCTCGCCATCTCTTCGCCTCCATCTCTGCCTCCATCGCCTCCTCCATTTCCACCTTCGACTCCCCCTTGCTCCTCCCTCCTTTGTCTAACATGTCTCAGAGCTACTCTCTCCTCCCCTCCACCACCCTCACTCTACTAAGTCTCACGCCAACAGTCCCTAAGCATCCACCCTCTCCTCTCTGCTACTGCCTACCACCAATTGGCACCCTACTACTGCTAGTGCTAGGATTACCACCTGTCCACCTCAGAGCCTTAGCTCTTGGTACCTACCTTTGTCCCTATCCCTATGCCTACATAGGGGCATCATCCTCAACCTCCTTTGTACGAGGTGCTTTCTCTACTGGATCAGTAAATCTCAGGAAAGGGTGCTGCTGAAACCAATCCCTGTACTAGGGCAATACCCCGCATTTGCAATATCATCTAGGTAATCCCATCTTAGCTGCTGTAACCCAGTCAGCTCCTGCATGCCTAGAGTGTATGATAGCCTTGGTGCCCATCCTTGCCTCTCCTCATCCGTATAATGCATGTATGTAGTAAACTCCTATGAGATCTCCTGAGGTCTACCATACTGCCTCATCACTCGAGTAACAACAAACTACTTGACCACTGTCTATGATCTGCCTATGAGAGGCCGCATCATAAATAGGTCTCTACAAACAACTCTCCAATAATCCTAAGGCTCCAGACCCCTATACGGTCTCCATATCATGACTATCAAGTCATCCAGCTATCGTCTCCAATAATCGGTCTTGCCCAGATGGGGCTATGTAATATATTTAGAATATTGGTAAACAATAGGCTGTTGTGGATCTCTAGCATCATCCACGATCAATCAACATACTAGGAGATGCTCCCAAGCCCATATCTATAGTATCAAAACTCCTACAGCCATACTCTTCCCCTCTCGGTAGACAATCTCATGCATCTTGTGATACATGTGTGCTAGAATACATGAAACCCATCCTAACCTTTGGGGCTGCTCCACAAGTCTCTCCAACATCCTACCCCATCCACATAAAAACTCCTACTATCCCCTGTCTGACATAAGAAAGCAGTCAATGAAACCTACCAAAACACAAGCTAGTGGAAAGTTCTCACTGTACCTGGTCATCATCATGTCCCAATTGATAGAACATGTCAAAATGTCTGCATCCCTAAATACCCGTCTCACAGCTAGTAGCCTTCGAAAATGTGCTACATCATAATCTACCTTACCCCTAGAAAAAGGGATATAGAGAATCCTGTATATGTCCTCGAGAGTGATTGTCATCTTCGCAACTGGTAAATGAAACATATTATGCTCATAATGGAACCTCTCAACTAATGCAGTGAGCATACTGTGATTCACACAAATATCAGGCAACTCGAGAAGATGAGTCAATCTGCACAAATCAATATGTGCTTAGTCTACATTAGATAACTAACAAACTAATGTCATGGTTGGTGGATATACACATCTAAACAATACATGGGGCAATCAAAACTGCAAAAATCAAACAACGACGCATCAGGAAACATTTCAAAATAGCCTATAAGAGAAGTAAAACATCATGCAAATCCAACTACATCAAATGCAAAATCAAAATTTCAAGTTTGCACCTTCAAAAATGCTTACTATTTTTCAAATGACAAAACATCACAGAGACAACAACTCATACGAGTTCGGAATAGGTCTCGTACGATAAAATAGTTTGATACGACACAAGACTAGCCATAGAATGATAAAATGGGCTCTTTTGAAGGTATTCTTATGATAGAAGGGTAGTTGTAGTATGACAAAACTAATGACCTTAAATGATAAAACAAACTTAATCAGTTTGTCGTACAAGACAGGATCCTGTCTTGCATGACAAAACAAGAATGCCCGACTTCTACATGCCAAAAAATTGAAAAATTCAACAAAAAAATTCAAAATTGAAATGAATAACAGGCTTAAGATCAATCACTTACTGCTAGCTCATAGTTCTGAGGTCGATTATGTTATCTCTGGCATTCGAATCAATGCACTTGAGTGGGAACCACCATTTTTCTTCACATAAGGCTTTTTGAATTTTCAAACTTGGAGGGTTAAAATGAATTGAAAATGACACATTTACCCCATATATAGCCAAAACCCTAATTTTTCAACTTGCTTAGATGGACATGAAAACTATACCCTTAGCTAATTTGCCTATCCTGATTCCATTTTCAGGTCAAAATCTAAAAGGGAGATCATTCTCATAGTCAATTTCAATACAATTTGGACCACTTAGCGCTTTTCATCAAAAACTCACTCTTTCTTCAATTTGAGCTCATTTTCTAATGAATCAAAGCCGAATCTCAATTTTATTCTACAAATCAATTTGTGCTCAATCTCTCATCAATCAACACTAAATTTTCCAAAATTCCTCTGAATCAACTTTGTGCTCAAATCATTATTATCACCAACAATTGCCTAAAATCGTGTACCCTCGCTATCTTTCGATTTTGCTCCTGAGGGGGCATACTTATGACATTATGACCTCACATCTTCAAAGTCAAGAAATTTTTTCAAATCTTCATCAAAAGTCGAGCAAAAAATCTTTTTCAACTAAAGAAAATCAAATAAATTCTTATGGCTAAGGTGCATCTTAGCTTCATCGCTTCATATCAAGTTGAGATCTCTCGATCATTTGAATCCAATCAATCACTAGGGGCATATCAGTTTCAATGCTTCAAATCAAGCTGATATTTGTCTTCATCTGAATCAATCTCTTAACGTTAATCAGTTTCATTTCTTTTCATCAAGCTGATTATTCATTTAAACTCAATCAAAAGCACTCAATCTAAGCAAGTGTTTAGTTTCATCACTTCAAATCAAGCTGGATAGTTTATCTTTGCTCATCGTGTCTTGATCCATCAAGTTCAAGATCAATTTTATCTTCGCTCACTATGTCTAGTTCAATCAATTTCTAGATTAGTAAGATCCACTTCTTGATCAATCAAGTTCAAGTTCGGTATCTTTGCTCTCCATCGGTCCTAGTTTAATCAAGTTCAAGATTGGTTTTGCTTTAATCAACTCTGTTCAGCTTCATCACTTCAAATCAAGTTAAACACCTTGCTCTTCATTTGGTTCATGATCAATCAAGTTTAGAACTGGTATCTCCTAGACATCAACTAGTCTTTGAACCAATGCACTGCTCACACATTAATTCAAAGAGGGGCAAATGTAATACCCTAAAATTGGTCATCTAAACCATGGACCCCTAATCTTGACAACATCACCAAGGTCCTAACCAAAGGTAATTAAATCAATCTTGAGCACATTAATTAATTCTTTAATCATTAAATGTCACATGGCAAATTAATAATTCTATATTAATTAAATATTTATTTAATTAATTGAATCATTCCAAGAATATCATTTTGATCAATTATCCTATTTAATTTATTAAATATCCTAGCATATTTAATTAATTAATAAATTTTCCATTTAATCATGCAAAAAGGAATTAATTTATCACAAAAGAGGAATTAATCACAAAGCAAGAGTTAAATTGAAGATAAAATAAAAGAATTGAATTGAGAGAAATCAAACTTGAGATATTCTTCTAAATTAAGAACCTGATATCAGAAAAGCAATTAAAAGAAATTTAATTATTCTCTAAAATTGGAACTCAAAGCTTTTGAGAAAAATAAGTTCAGTTGCATTAAAAAGACTCTTTTCTTGAATAAATCAAAGAACTATCTATTTTTATCACAAATGCATGAAATTAATTAATTCTTATTTCTAATGCAAACTCAACTTCTAATTTGAATGCATTTGAATTAAACTATAATTGGAATCTATCTCAAGGTTAACTGAATCTAATTTCTCAATTATTTCAATTAATCCTAAATTATGATTTTTCTTGATCTCTCTTGTGATTCTCTATAAATTCAACCTTCAACTCTCATTCAAAACACCCTAGAGATTTATTATTATACACTTTTTGCTCTGGAGTCATTGAATATATTGTGCTTGATTTTTGAGATTATTTGCATCTTAGTTTAGCTTTTTGCATATTTAGTTTATTTATGATTACTTGACTCCATTATTGCTTGGATTCATTATTGCTTGAATTATTCATCCATCTTGCATCCATTTAGCTTAATATCATGCTCATATAGATTAAATCCTTCATCTTGGTGTAGTCTAGTCACTGGTATTGCTTACACAAATCTGAGAGCAATCTCATACTCGCATCTTTTAGAAGGCAATTAGTCGATTTGTTATGGTTTTATTATTCATGCTTATATCTATCTAACCATACATGTAATGACTTAATTGAAGTGTTGTGTCTTGCAGCTTACAGACTTATTTCACTTTTTTACACACAGAGGGTGTTGTCTGGCCTTATGGCAACATTTTTGTTGATGGCATACTTGGTAAGTATTTCATCATGGAGTAAGGAGGGTGTTGATGCTACATTCACTTGGCCTATACCCTATCTGTTGATTTGGGTTACTATTGCTTGGTTGGTTGTGATGTGTTTAATTTTTCATGGGATTGATGTCTTCTATTTCTCATGATATTATTCTACTTTTTTGGCTTTCATTAGTGAGGTGGCAACCTGAATATTCGGGCTCGAGATGCTCATTACATGGGATCATTTACTTGTGATCATTACTTGGGTGCCTGTTGTTCTGAATGGGCATATTCTTATCAATACACTTTTTTAGGTTGGCAATTTTGATTGATAATCATGCTGAGGTAATTTTGTGGTGGATGATTTGGTTATCATTGCTTGGTTGTCTTCCCAGTTAATCGTTCACTTGCATGATTGTGTAATGATGGTTGTTGTGAGATGGAAAAGTCTTCTCTATTCTGATTGATTAAAAAATAGGTTTTAAGGACCCAAAACCATTACATCACAGAAAGGAAAAGAGCAACAAAAGGAATTAAAGTCCGCATACATAGCAACTGGCCAAAAGACCAGCAAACAAAAAGAACAGCAAAACAACAAAACATAGCAAAGAAACCGAGGAGACACTACATAGCAATTTTCTTTAGCAGATCCTTTGCCTTATCACCAGCTCATCATAGGTCGCCCTGACAGCTTTCAGCTCTTCGAGATCCTTATTCATTTTCTTTTCCTTCGTCTTGCCTCTAGTGCGGGTTCTGGGGCCTTGAGCTTCCCCTGTTCCTTCAGTGTCCAGATCAATTTCCTAGATTTCCTTGTCATCATCAAGCTTACTGATGAGGGTATGAGTATTATTGGCCGAGATTTTCAGAATACTAAGGCTCTGCTCCAATATATTCTTAAGGAACTCCTCAATTTTTTCCACTTTGGTGACTGTATCCAAGAGTGTTTTTTCACTAGTTTCTGCAAGGCTTTTTCTGTCTAGCATCTCCTTTTCAATCTTCTCAAACCTGGGGTTAAAAGCATCTTTGATGTCTTCTGCTTTAGCAATAGTGTTTTTCAGGTCCTTGATATAGTCAGCCATTGTATTCCCCTCTCCAATATTAATGGTCCCCAGAATCAAGACTTTGTTGCATAGTTTTTTATACTCATCCACAGCTTTCTTGGAACCATCAATGAGCCATTCAAGGCCTCGGGAGGAGGGCCAGAAGAGGGAGTCACTTTTCCAGGGGTTACCTATTCATCTTTAGGGATATGGAGGGCAGAGATAGTGTCGGCAGCCCTAAGAGTCTCTTCCATTGTCTCCTTATCCAAGTTCTGCTCGGCTTCCAAGGTCCTAGCTTGCTTGTCAGCTTCTAGTTCCTTGCTAGTCTCCTCTTTTTTCTTATGCTTCTTCCAGGTTTGGGCTTGGTTTTTACTTTTCTTCTTCAGCAACCCCTTAGGGTTCTTCTTCTCCTTAGAATAATCTAAATCCTCTTCTTTCGAAGAGATGCTAATCAAGGGTTTGCTTTGAAGTTTTTTGCCCTTAGAAGATGAGGGTCTTGATTTCCTCTTCTTACTACTCTCATACTCTGAGTCATCAGAGTTATCCTCATTATCAGATGACGAGTCATTGTCGGATTCCTCCTCCTCTAAAAAAGTAGAATCAGACATATCTTCCTCAGAGTTCATAGAAAGCTGCATCCGATTAATTTGATTGGCCTTTAAATGGTCATAAATGAGGACCATAAGACCTTGGTGCATTGCGATATCGCCTAGAGGATTCTCTTTGTAGGCTTTTAGGGAGGCATTCATTGAGAAAAGCAAGAAATAAGGAAAATTCACCTTATCATTATGCCTAAAATATTTTAAGAGAACAAAATGATACCCATAGACTTTCGTAAACCTACCATCTAGAGTTATATACCGCATTAAAACAAAGAGAATTCCTCGCTAGGGTTTGGCAAAAGCCCTAGGCAGGTAATAGGTTTTGCTCAAATTTATCAATCTTTTTTTCTCTATCTCAGTAACTGGGTACCTTTCAATGGCTTCTTTGCTGACCTTCCTATCTCTGTAGAAGTTGCAGCCATCCCTGTTGAGACCCGTAGCTTTAGCAATTAAATCTCCATCAATTTCCACCATTTGATCACCCATTTTTAGCATGCCCTTCTTCCAATTTTTGTAGAAGAGGCTAGTTACCATTCCATCATGGCCATGTAGTCTCTCTATGAAGTTCGACAGACCACCCTTCTGCAAAATACCCCACACCTCATCCTTCTATCTCCACTCCTTGCAACTACTTGGCTCATATCATCTCCTATTTCCACCCATGGTGTCACTTCTCACAATCAAATTTTGAAAATTGCAGAGCTAGTAAAACAAAGAGCTTTTTAGAGCTAAAACAAATACCCAGAAAGTGTGTGAGTTGTTGGCCTTAATGATCTGATTGATTATAAAACAAATTTTGATGGCGTTGATGTTATAAGGAGTGATTTTCTCATTATAGAAATAACTCGACGTGCTTACATTAGTACTTTTCATAATTACCCTATCAATCAAGAGTCTTTGGGGTACTTTGATATCTTTCATCACTTATAATTTGTTTGACATCTTCAAGGATTCCGCTCTCACCCATCCACGTGGTAATTGTCTCATTCTTAACCGCCACATTTGCAGCCCAATCAGTAGAACAGTTGGCCTCCCGATGGTATTGGATATATGGCATTTTTTTAAGGTTCTAATGATGTCAATAACAGAATGATTAGGTTGTGAATCGACCATGAGGGTTTTGAAGTCCCATTGAGGCACTTTATTATATTATTTGAGTCCCCCTCTATCCAAAGATAGGGGCAATTCCATTTTTTGGCTAGGATAATGCCTTGAAGAGCTGCCATAGCTTCCGCTTTATGATTGGTTTGTGTACCAATAGCGATAGCAATCATCTCTTTGCAAATGCCTCTATGATCTCTAAGAATAGCTCCACAGCCTGAAGGACCTGGGTTTCCTTTGGCCGCACCATCAAAATTGATTTTGAGCTAGCCTTGGGGAGGGGTTTTCCATTTAGCTTCAAGCCTTTTATTATAGCTGAGATTAGGACCATCAGTGATCTTCATATTCCAAGCCCTTAAGATATTTGACTCTAGGGAGTTATTTGAGTAACAAGACCCCTCCATGATTCCCATATTTTCCTAGATAGCCCTTTGAATTTTCTAGAAAACAATATCATGATTTAGGGAAACATCCCTGAAGATTCGGTTGTTTCTTTCTTTCCAAAGACCCCACAAAATATGATGAAGAGAGAGCTACCACATACATCTTAGAAAAGAGTTAGTCCATTGAATTTGCCAGGAGGAGAACAAATCTCTAATGTTACTAGGAAACACCTAGGCTAAACTAAAGCTCTTGAGGAAACTTTCCCAAATAGAGGCTAAGAAGGAACAGTGGAGGGTAAGGTGGTCCACAGACTCTTCCTCTTGAAAGCACAATACAAACCTATTTGGAAGGGAAAAACCTCTGCCTTTTAGGTTGTCAACAGTAAGGATCTTATTTTGGAGGATAGTCTAGAAGAAAAAATTGATTTTGGGAGTGAGACCTTTTATCCAAGCTTTAGACCAGAAAGGCTAGGGTGGATACTATCAATGTTCTGCCAATTGTTCCCATCCCAGTAATCTACCACTAAGGACCCAAAAGAGCCAATATAGGAAGGGGCATGGGAGGCCCATTTATGGGAATCCATTAGGGGTTTATCAAAAAGATAGGGATCCTCCTAGAATCTAACTTTTCTGCCATTTCCAAGTTTCCATATCACTCCTTTAGCAATCACATCTTTACATTTAGAAGCATGGTTCCAAATATGGGATCCATTTATGTTGAAATCCGAATTAAGAAAAGAAGAGAGAGAAGAAGACCGTAGGGAATATTTACTTCTCCAAATTTTACACCATTCAGAATCAGAATGAAACCATCTCCAAGCTTGTTTGGACAAGAGAGCTTCATTTAAAGTATGAATCCTCTTGAGACCCAAACCACCTTTGCTTTTTGGCCTACAGACCTGATCCCATGCCACCAAGGACATTCTTTGCTTTTCCTCAACCCCAGACCATAGGAATCTTCTTTGAATTTTCTCAATAGCTTCAACATACTTGACTGGAATTCTGAAGAGACTAAGAGCATAAATAGGAATACTTTGAAGTGTAGCCTTAAGGAGAAGGAGCTTACTAGCTTGACTTAAGAGGGCCCCTTTCCAACCTCCAAGTTTTTTGTGAAATTTGTCAACTAGAGAACTCCAGAAGGAATTAGAAGGGGCAATCCCCATGGGGAGTCCAAGGTAGGTAGCAGGAAGGTCAGCAATCTTACACTCCAGAATTCTGCTAATCCTCTATTGTCTTCTCTCAGGAGTATAAATGAGAAAGACATCACTTTTAGCCCAGTTAATAAGTTGCCCCATAGCAGAGGCAAATTTACACAGGGTACTCTTCAGTACTTTAGCTTCTGAGATACTTGATTCCCCCATAATTATTGTATCATCAACAAACTGCTGGTGTGAACAAATAAGGTCAGCAGAAGAAGGTTGGAGGCCCTTAAAGGACCCTTGCTGCACCAAATTTTCCATGGTTCGACCAAAGCATTCTACCAAAATAATGAAAAGGATGGGGGAGATAGGATCTCCTTGCCTAAGGCCTCTCGAGGCTTGGAAAAAAGTTGAAGGAGAACCATTGACAAGAACAAAAAAATATGCAGAAGTAGTAAGCTGGGAGAAAAGATCCACAACTCTAGGGGCAAACCCAAAAGAAGTGAGAGCTTTCTAGAGAAGAGACCAGTCGACCCTATCATAGGCTTTGGAGAGGTCAAGCTTAAGGATAAGACCGTGCTTCTTAGCTCTAACAAGAGAGTGAATGTTCTCATGAATTGTAATAATGGAATCAAGAATTTCTCTTCTAGGAACAAATCCATTTTGCTAGTGTTTAATTAAGGTTGGAAGGATAGACAAAAGTCTAGTAGTCAGGACCTTAGAGATAATCTTGTAAAAGAAGTTGTAGAGGCTAATAGGTCTGAATTTGTCCAAAGAGTTAGCACCTTGAATCTTGGGGATAAGAGCAATAAAAGTACCATTGATTTCTTTTAGGAGTTTTCTGGCCCCAAAGAATTCCTTAACCCCATTGGCTACATCAGTCCCAATAATATCCCAAAAATCTTGAAAAAAGAACATTGGGAAACTGTCAGGTCTAGGTGCTTTGTTGCCATCAAAGGAGAAAACAACATTTTTAATTTCTGAGATAGAGGGAATGGAAGAGAGGAAGGCATTATTTTTGGCATCAATGAGACAAGGAATGTTGTAAAGAAAAGAGGATTGGGCTTCAGCATCTAGACTGTGATCCCTCTTTAGGAGGTCTGAGAAATACCTCTTAGCTTCATTCCTTATTTCATCTTCCTTAACTAGCTCCCCACTTTCCACAACTAGGTTGTTCATTTTGTTGACTGCTTTATGCTTGATAGTCGACATATGGAAGAATCTTGTATTCCTGTCCCCTTCCTTCAGCCAAATGCATCTTGATCTCTACTTCCAGAACATTTTCTCTTTGGCAATAATGTCATGGTATTTCTTACGGATCTCATTTTCATCAGCAATAGACACAGTACTAAAACCATCCTTCTGGATCTGGTCCTGTATTTCTTTAAGGTTTTCCTAAATTTTGCTCTTAGCCTCAAATATATTCCCAAAACTGGTCTTATTCCAGAGTTGAATGTTGTCCTTTACACTTTTGAGCTTCTTAACAACTTTGAACATAGCCGTTCCCTCAACTTGGATACTCCACCATTTTTTAATATTTCTTTTAATGTCGGGGTGAAGGATCCACATTTTTTCAAATCTAAAGGGATAGTTTCTCCTTCTATTGATCAAGTTAGCATTGAAGGGGATTGAAAAATGATCAGATCCAGCCCAAATATGGGTAGACAAAGAACAGAAGTATTGACTATACCAGTCATAAAAAATGAGAGTTCTATCAAGACACACTTGGATAAGGTCATTACCATTTCGCCTGTTAGTCCAAGTATAATTACAACCCTATATCTCCAAGTCATTAAGAGCTTGGGAGTTAATAAAATCCATGAGGGCCATCCTACTTTCCAACTAAGGAGGACTGCCTCCAAATTTTTCCTCCTCTTTCAAAGGCCTGTTAAAGTCTTCCATAACCATCCAACTGAGATTTTTGAAGTTGTCCCTAGCTTGTCTGATCTTTTTCCAAAAAGAGTTTCTAGCCTTTAAGGTATTAGGATCATAAATGTTTGTGAGAACCCATGAAGAACCATCTTTAAGGTGCTCAAATTTTATACAAGAAAAATTACTTTCCTAAATAGTGACCTGACCTTTAATAGTGTTAAGATTCCAGATGGTAGCAATGCCTCCAGAAGCACCCTCAGAACTACCCCCACTAACATTACTATTTTTGAAGAACTTCAAAGATTCAACTTTTTCTCTACTCATTTTGGTTTCTTGAATAAGAAAAATGTCAGGATTGCTATCTCTTATCATATTCCTAATAATGTCATGTTTATGGGGATTGTTTAGTCCCCTTATGTTCCAAGAAATTATCTTCATAGCTACTTACCGATTCCCAGCTCCTTGAGAGTTTTTTGAGTTCCATCTGCTATGTTCTTGCTAGCCTCCTTGTCTCTAACTTTGTGGTTAGAGGGCCGTCCTAGGGAAGAGGAAATGTATCCCACATCAACTGGAGCTATTATGCTGGATTTCCTTATTAGAGATGTCGAGGGAGTTGCTACTTTCTTGTTCCTATATTTTGGTTGCTTCCATTCTGTTTCTATCACAAGAACCATTTTCAGGTTGATGAGGATTTTGGAAATTTCTTCTTCATTACCCCATTTAGGAGTTCTTAAGTCAGTTGAAGCATTATTCACTATTCTTGAATTCTGATCCAAATCTAAAAGATTCATACCCAAAATTGCACATTTTTGGGCTTCTTGAATTTCAAAACTAGGTATGGCTAGAGAAGAATCAGTCCTTTTAGTTTGGGGATCAGGGATCTCTCCTTCCTCAGGTTGGTAATCTCTTACTTCCACTGCCTTGCTTTCATGTGTGTCATCCACCACTTTAGCTATCTCATTTGGAGGATCATTCTAATCTTTCATTTCCTTTTTTTGAGTTGTTCTTATGGGACTGGCTTTGGTTGTTTCATTTCTCTCTGCTTCCTATGTTGTGGGACTAAAGATAGAGTTTGAGGCTTCCTTCTGTTCCCCCAAAGGAAAAAAATGATTGAAATTTTCTTCCTTATTTTCTATGTTTTTAACTTGCCACACTTGTTTCTCTGTCATCTTTTGACTTTCAATCTGAGGTTTAAGCTGCTTGGGTTCTACCTTTTGCTTGTTTGGGCAGGATTTTTCCCAATGACCTACTTTTTTACAATGGAAGCACGTAAAAGGGATAGTTTCATATTCAATATGTTGTTTCCAGGTTCCCAGTTTTGAAACTAGGTCAATCTATTCTGGCATATCTGCCTCAGGGGCTACTCCAACACAAAACCTTGCATGGGTTAATCTTCTTTTTGAAGTAGTGACTAGGTCTATAGAGAGAAACTCGCCAAAAGAACTTGCTATTCTAGAGAAGATACTTTTTTCCCAATATTCAAGAGGTAATCTTGGAAGCTTTATCCAAACTGGAACTTGGGCCAGAAGAGAATCATTCATGTTTAGTTTTGGATGCCATTTTCTTAGAACTAGAGCTATCTTTCCTACCATCCAGGGGCTCCCACACAAGATCTTAACCTTATCTTCTTCACACGAAAAGGAAAAAGATAGAAGACCTTTGGGTAGTGCCGAAACTTCAACATTTCCTTTAAGGGCCCATTTTCATTTGACAAAGGCCCTGACAACTTCAATGTTAGGGTGCAAACCCATAAATTTCCCTACCAAGGAGTTCGACATACTATTGATATTATGGTCCAAAACCTAGTCAGGGATGGAGATAGAAAACTTACCACCAAAAGGGTTAGAAATATTCTTTACAGGAGGAAGGGAGGATTTACCAGTTGGTCTAGTTCTAAAAAGGGAAGAACATTTCTTTTTCTCCCTCCCGCTATCCACGGGGTCATCTCGTGGAATGGGCCCCCCATTGGAACCTTCCCCCAGATGCTCAGATGAATCCACGGTCACCTCAAGTAGAGTACCATCAGACTGAGAGTTAGCTACAGTGACTAGGAAGTCTGGGGGCTTGTCCTTATCGCCAATAGGACCAGCACCATTGATCTGGCCGATCTCACCATTGGAACCAGGGTTCTCGCCTTGCTGAGAGTTTGAAATTTGCGCTCCCACTCCCTTTTCCGCTCCCACTCCCGCTTCCACCATTTTCTCTCCAAAGGGAAGATTAGTCTTCATTGTTATAAGTCTTCTCTGTTGATTGTTTCTGATATGGTAATTAGTGGGGGATGAGCTTTTGGGTGTCTTCATTTTTCCAGCATGGTTTTTTCTTTCATGACTATGATTATGTTTATCATGTTATGTTCACTCCTCTTGCATGTTGCTTTGTTTATCACAGTAAGGAATATTGGTTACTGCTCATTCGATGAGGCTTCTTGCTTGATTTTGGTTGTTTTCATGATGATACCTCTGTTGGATTGGTTTATATATGGGCTCTGTCGATGCTCTTCTCATGTTTTTCCTTCTGTGGTGTCGCTTCTTTTGTGTTAAGATGTTCTATTTTATTCGGAAGACTTTGGTTAGGTTTGGAGGATGGTGGTTGTCTTTGAGATCTTTGAACTTGCAGATAGTTTGGTATTTGAGATGGTTTCTCATCTTTCTACTCTTTTCTTGCTTTCTTTTGTGGGCTATTTTGTGGCTTGGCCTTATTCTGGTTCTCGGGGTCTTCAACATCCTCCCCTTCTCCTTCTTTAGATTATATTATGTTTTCTCATGATGTTTGTCTTGGAAGGATCTCTTATAATAATTTCTCTTCTTGTTTTTGGTATCATACTAATCAGTGGATTAGAGAACTGTGCTTCATAGATAGGGGTGGCCCGGGTTCAAATTTTATTGGCTGATCTTTTGGTTTTTTGGATGGATGTTCTTCTTCCTAGTGTTTCACTTTGACAATTTCCTCTTGTATGCCTCTTCTGGCAGCTTCCTTTATATCTAATGAGGCTTGTTATGTGATTGGGAAGGGTTTTTTGGTGGATTGTGCCCATGGGCTTCTAATAATGGGTAGATAGGCTTGTGTTATTTGAGCAATACTAAAGCGTTTTCTTAACGGTTCTTTCCCTTCGGTGCTCTTTGAACCAGATACCCTGTAAAAAAAAAACAAAAAATATTAATATAATTCAGTGGTTTATCCACTTTTATCAAAAAAGTAAATAAATTAAATAAGTTATAAACCACCCAACAATAAATAAATGGATAAATAAATAAAATAATAAACAAATAAGTAAATGTACAGATACATATAAATGCTCCAACCAATAATAATTTAAACTCAATGCCATTAATATCTCCCACATATGTATAAAATATAATCGTAAATAAATAATATTTCATGCATAATTATAAATGCCAAATATTATGATCCACAAAATAAAATTAATAAATAATAACCTTCAATAATTAAATCGACAATTATATTTAAATATTAATGCCATCCACTAATTTAATTTAATATTAATAAATTATATAAACCAATTAATTATTTTGTAATTTAATTAATAGTCACACATTAATATTAAATATTTATATCAACTATCTATTTAATTTTTTTATTATAAACTATGTAAATCCATTATTTAAATTTAACATTACTGAACTATATAAATAAAAAATTAAAACTAGGGGGACTAGAGAGCGAGAGTGAGATAGGCGACAAACGTGTTTTTGGGAGACGGGTAGACGTTGCATTGGATGAGTTGCCTTTGCCACCTATTTTGTCTATGAAGGGTGTTGGACATGTACCGCAATGGGTTTTCTATAATGGAGGATGGGTTGATAGGGCTCTTCAAATTTTTTCACAGCCACATTGGAGGGTGAGAAGTATAGAAAGAGGGAGATTTTGGTCGGCTTTGAAATATTTTTAGGGTTTCTTCTGTAGGAGGTTTAAGGTTTCACAAGTAATACAAAATAGGAGTGTTCAGAGAGATATGTCTGCCTCTTGGAAAGATTTTTTACAGTCAACTTTGCCAAGTAATGTTCTATCCTGGGGTTTTGTACTAAACGAGGTCTCTCATGGGGCTAGGTTGTCTAGTCGGGCTTTGGGTAAGGAGGGTTCTAGGTTTATAAAGGATCCTAGGGTTTCAAATTAGAATGTGAGCAATACTATTTCTCTACCTTCAAATGGAGCTAGGGTTTCCAATCAGAATGTGGTTAATGTTACTTCTTTGCCTTCGAATGGAGCTAGGGTTTCAAGCTAGATTGCGGGCGATATAATGGTTACTTCTTCACTACCTGTTGGAGCTAGGGTTTCTCATTAGGCTTCTTCTTCATCATAATCTACAAAATTGAAGGATAAGTCTTCTAACCCTAATTTAGATGTTCATGAGGCTCTGAAGGTATGGGCTCATGTCCGTCTTATTGATTTATTGGGCTCTATTGTGGCTAAAAAGGCTAGTTGTTTGCATTTGCTTGCAACTACTCTTGAGATTTGGAGGGATCGAATAAATTTATCCAAACTTCATCATAAATTAAATGCAAAATGGTTAGGTTATGTCTGCTAGTTCTTTCATTATTGTATTTGATTCTCCTGGGGCTAGGGATTGTTTGAATCCAAGAACACTGAGAGGGGGGAGTGAATCAGTGTTCTACCAGTTAGATAAATTTTAGCCTTATTAGAGAATGCATACACCAATTGGTATACTAGTATATACAAAATAGAAAGAAGTAAAGCAACCAATAAGCCAATCACATAAATGAGAATCATAACACACATAATTATACGTGGAAAACCTCAAAGAGGAAAAACCACGATGGGATTTGTGATCCACAATATCAATTCACTGGCCATATGAAGAGATATTACAAAATATAAGGGGCATGCACTTGTAGGAAGGCTTACAACCAAGAGCGCACTGTTCAATCACAAAAGGAGCCTCATCGACTACATATAAATCCATACTACAATTTGGAGAAGTGTGTGAACTACTAAGATAGCATCTTCTATGCTAGAATACATTTCTAGTTAAGCTCTATTTATTCTGGTCTGAAACCCTAAACCCTTTACTGGAATAAACCTTACAAAAATTGTTAGACAATTCAAATAACTGAAAGACAACTGAGAGGGGGGGATGTGAATTAGTTGTCTTAGATTACCAGAAACATTAGCAATTTTTACTTTAATACCAGAACCCAAAACATTAATACCTGAATAACAGATAAACCAATTAAGCATAAACAATAATCAGAGAATAAATACCATCCACATAACACCAAGATTTATACATGGACAACCTGGTAAAGGGAAATACCATGGTGGGAAGCCTACCCACAGTCATATAATACTTCAGCAGTAAGTATGTGAATTACAATTGAGGGGCCTGCATGTGCAGGAAGACCAACAACCTAAAGCACATTGCTCATCACAAAAGGAGCCTCACTGACTACATAGAAATCTAGACTACAATCTAGAGAAGTATTGAATTGCAAAAGATAGCATCTCCTCTGCTTGAGTACAGTTCCGGTTAAGCTCAATACAAGAGGAATAAATTCTTTTACATAAACCCAATTTGATCTTCAATGATCTACCAACTCCTCTGGTTGAATCATATTACATTATTCGCACATTACAATCCTTGACCATGACCTCTAACAATAACCATGATAATCTACAATGAGATCTTACATCTAAATATACAAACCCTCGACCACAAACAATCAGGTCAGCTACCAGACAATAAACCAATTACATAATTACAAACCATGTCAACCTTAGGCCAAACAAATAATATCAACAAATAAGACATCCCAGAAATACATCAATAGGTCTTGTTCACACGTTACATTAATACCGGTCCATAACCTAGATCAATTGAGACCCAGTATAGGTCCACACGCTACAGTAATGATCTCCATCTGCCAAGTCTCAAACATGATCGTCAACAACATCCTAAAACTTCACTAGAAGATGCACCAACACCACTTATACAATTCATCAAAGATCTCCACCAAAAGCTCTATCGGTGAAACCATCATCGAAACCAGAAACCAAGCTTCTAAGCAAGTAGGATAGCATCCAATCACTAGACCAAAACCAACTATCCAAGTATGAGCATGAGTATCATGAACAAGCTAATTTCATCACCAAACTATATGGGAGCCTATTGGATCATGTTGGATCCAAGTCAGCTCGAAACTACTCAACCTATTGGGACAAGAAGGGTGTTGATAAAACATCCAAATAGCTAGTGTTGGCATCAATGACAAAACATCAATGCAACACATAATAAATTCTACCTAATGGCTAACAATCTCCCCCTTTGGCATTGATGGAAACACTAGATGTGAAAAACATCTAAGTACCAAGAAATGCCAAAAAAGTCTCCCCCAATGGAAGACAACCAACAATCTCATCCTTAAGCTTGACCTCTCCAAAGCTTATGATAGGGTCGACTGGTCTCTTCTCCAGAAAGCTCTCACTTCTTTTAGCTTTCCCCCTAGAGTTCTAGATCTTTTCTCCCAGCTTACTACTTCTACATCTTTTGCTGTTCTTGTCAATGATTCTCCTTCAACTTTTTTCCAAGCCTCGAGAGGCCTTAGGCAAGGAGATCCTATCTCCCCCATCCTTTTCATTATTTTGGTAGAATGCTTTGGTCAAACCATGGAAAATTTGGTGCAGCAAGGGTCCTTTAAGGGCCTCCAACCTTCTTCTGCTGACCTTATTTGTTCACACTAGTAGTTTGTTGATGATACAATAATTATGGGGGAATCAAGTATCTCAGAAGCTAAAGTACTGAAGAGTACCCTATGTAAATTTCTCTCTGCTATGAGGCAACTTATTAACTGGGCTAAAAGTGATGTCTTTTTCATTAATACTCCTAAGAGAAGACAATAGAGGATTAGCAGAGCTCTAGAGTGTAAGATTGCTGACCTTCCTGCTACCTACCTTGGACTCCCCATGGGGATTGCCCCTTCTGATTCCTTCTGGAGTTCTCTAGTTGACAAATTTCACAAAAAACTTGTAGGTTCGAAAGGGGCCCTCTTAAGTCAAGCTAGTAAGCTCCTTCTCCTTAAGGCTACTCTTCAAAGTATTCCTATTTATGCTCTTAGTCTCTTCAGAATTCTAGTCAAGTATGCTGAAGCTATTGAGAAAATTCAAAGAAGATTCCTATGGTCTAGGGTTGAGGAAAAGCAAAGAATGTCCTTGGTGGCATGGGATCAAGTCTGTAGGCCAAAAAGCAAAGGTGGTCTGGGTCTCAGGAGGATTCATACTTTAAATGAAGCTCTCTTGTCCAAACAAGCTTGGAGATGGTTTCATTCTAATTTTGAATGGTGCAAAATTTGGAGAAGTAAGTATTCCCTGCGGTCTTCTTCTCTCTCGTCTTTTCTTAATTTGGATTTTAGCATAAATGGATCCCATATTTGGAACCATGTTTCTAAATGTAAAGATGTGATTGCTAAAGGAGTGATATGGAAACTTGGAAATGGTAGAAAAGATAGATTCTGGGAGGATCCCTGGCTTTTTGATAAACCCCTAATGGATTCCCATGAATGGGCCTCCCATGCCCCTTCCTGTATTGGCTCTTTTGGCTCCTTAGTGGTAGATTACTAGGATGGGAACAATTGGCAGAACATTGATAGTATCCACCCTAGCCTTTCTAAGCTCAAGACCCATCTGTCTACTATTTGGCTGAATAATGAAGAGAACTCCCTGATTTGGAAGCATGATCCCAAAGGAATTTTAACTGTGTCTTTGATGTATTGTGTCCTATCCCCCCCCCCTCCTATAAAACCTTTTTGGTCTAAAGCTTGGATAAAAGGTCTCACTCCCAAAATCAATTTTTTTTTCTGGACTATCCTCCAAAATAAGATCCTTACTATTGACAACCTAAAAGGCAGAGGTTTTGCCCTTCCAAATAGGTGTGTATTGTGCTTTCAAGAGGAAGAGTCTGTGGACCACCTTGCCCTCCACTGTTCCTTCTGAGCCTCTATTTGGGAAAGTTTACTCAAGAGCTTTAGTTTAGCCTAGGTGTTTCCTAGTAACATCAGAGATTTGTTCTCCTCCTGGCAAATTCAATGGACTAACTCTTTTCTAAGATGTATGTGGTAGCTCTCTCTTCATCATATTTTGTGGGGTCTTTGGAAAGAAAGAAACAACTGAATCTTCAGGGATGTTTCCCTAAATCATGATATTATTTTCCAGAAAATTCAAAGGGCTATCCAGGAAAATATGGGAGTCATGGAGGGGTCTTGTTACTCAAACAACTCCCTAGAGTCAAATATCTTAAGGGCTTGGAATATGAAGATCACTAATGGTCCTAATCTCAGCTATAATAAAAGGCTTAAAGCTAAATGGAAAACCCCTCCCCAAGGCTGGCTCAAAATCAATTTTGATGGTGCGGCCAAAGGAAACCCAAGTCCTTCAGGCTGTGGAGCTATTCTTAGAGATCATAGAGGCATTTGCAAAGAGATGATTTCTATCCCTATTGGTACACAAACCAATCATAAAGCGGAAGCTATGGCAGCTCTTCAATGCATTATCCTAGCCAAAAAATGGAATTGCCCCTATCTTTGGATAGAAGGGGACTCAAATAATATAATAAAGTGCCTCACTGGGACTTCAAAACCCTCATGGTCGATTCACAACATAATCATTTCTGCTATTGACATCATTAGAACCTTTAAAAAATGCCATATCCCATATCTATCGGGAGGCCAACTGTTCTGCTGATTGGGCTGCAAATGTGGCAGTTAAGAATGAGACAATTACCACATGGATGGGTGAGAGTGGAATCCCCAAAGATGTCAGACAAATTGTAAGTGATGAAAGATATTGAAGTATCCCAAAGACTCTTGATTGACAGGGTAATTATGAAAAGTACTGATGTAATCACTTCAAGTTATTTCTATAATGAGAAAATCACTCACTATAACATCAATGCCATCAAAACTTGTTTTATAATCAGTTAGATCATTAAGGCCAACAACTCACACACTTTCTGGGTATTTGTTTTAGCTCCGAAAAGCTCTTTGTTTTACCAGCTCTGCAATTTTCAAAATTTGACTGTGAGAAGCGACACCATGGGCGGAAATAGGAGACGATATGAGCCAAGTAGTTGCAAGGAGTGGAGACAGAAGGATGAGGTGTGGGGTATTTTGTAGAAGGGTGGCCTGTCAAACTTCATAGAGACACTACACGGCCGTGATGGAATGGTAACTAGCCTCTTCTACAAAAATTGGAAGAAGGGCATGCTAAAAATGGGTGATCAAATGGTGGAAATTGATGAAGATTTAATTGCTAAAGCTACGGGTCTCAACAAGGAAGGCTACAACTTCTACAGAGACATGAAGGTTAGTAGGGAAGCCATTGAAAGGTACCCCATTAATTAGAAAGAGAAAAAAAGACTAGTAAAGTTGAGCAAAACCTATTACCCGCCTAGGGCTTTTGCCAAACCATGGCAGGAAATTCTCTTTGTTTTAATGTGGTATATAACTCTAGATGGTAGGTTTATGAAAGTCTATGGGTATCATTTTGTTCTGTTAAACCATTTTAGGTGTAATGATAAGGTGAAGTTTCCTTATTTCTTGCTTTGCTCAATGAATGCCTCCCTAAAATCCTACAAAGAGGATCCTCTAGGCAATACCGCAATGCACCAAGGTCTTATGGTCCTCATTTATGAGCATTTAATGGCCAATCAAATTAACTAGATGCAGCTCTTTATGGACTTTGAGGAAGATATGTCTGATTCTATTTTTTCAGAGGAGGAGGAATTTGACAATGACTCCTCATCTGATAATGCGGATAGCTCTGATGACTTAGAGTATGAGAGTAGTAAGAAGAGGAAATCAAGACCCTCATCTTCTAAGGGAAAAAAACTTCAAAGTAAACCCTTGATCAGCATCTCTTCGAAAGAAGAGGATTCAAATTATTCTTAGGAGAATAAGAACCCTAAGGGGTTGCTAGAGAAGAAAAGTAAAAACCAAGCCCAGACTCGGAAGAAGCATAATAAAAAAGAGGAGATTGGCAAGGAACTAGAAGCTGACAAGCAAGCTAGGACCCTAGAAGCCGAGCATAGCCTGGATAAGGAGACAATGGAAGAGACTCTCAGGGCTGTCGACACTATCTTTGTCCTCCATATCCCTAAAGATGAACAAGTAACCCTTGGAAAAGTGACTCCCTCTTCTGGCCCTCCTCCTAAGGCCTTGAATGGTTTTATGAAAATGATTGAATGGCTCATTGGTGGTTTGAAGAAAGCTGTGGATGAGTATTAAAAACTATGCAATAGAGTCCTGGTTCTAGAGACCATTAATATTGGAGAGGGGAATACAATGGCTGACTATATCGAGGACCTGAAAAACACTATTGCTAAAGCAAAAGACATTAGAGATGTTTTTAACCCTAGGTTTGAGAAGATTGAAAAGGAGATGCTGGACAGAAAAAGCCTTGTGGAAACTAGTGAAAAAATACTCTCGAATATAGTCACCAAAGTGGAAAAAATTGAGGAGTGCCTTAAGAATATTGTGGAGTAGAGCCTTAGTATTCTAAAAATCTTAGCCAATAATACTCATACCCTCATCAGTAAGCTTGATGACGACAAGGAAATCCAAGAAATTGATTTGGATGTTGAAGGAATAGGGGAAGCTCAAGGCCCTAGAACCCGCACCAGAGGCAAGAGGAAGGAAAAGAAAATGAATAAGGATCTAGAAGAGCTGAAAGCTGTCGGGCCAACCTATGATGAGCTGGTGATAAAGGAAGAGGATCTGCTAAAGAAAATTGCTATGTAGTGTCTCCTTGGTTTCTTTGCTGTGTTTTGCTGTTTTGCTATTCTTTCTATTCACTGGTGTTTTGGCCAGTTGCTATGTATGCGGACTTTAATTCCTTTTGCTGCTCTTTTCCTTTTTGTGATGTAATGGTTTCGGGTCCTTAAAACCTATTTTTTAATCAATCAAAACCAACAATCTCCCACATACAACTTTGAATATTGAATATCAATAACTCCCCCTATGATTAATATCTCTGTAAAGCTCTAAAAAATAACAATATCACTCCCCCTTACATTTTATTTTTCTCTTCTTTTTCTTTTTCACATCAATATAACTCCCCCTTTGACATCAATGCAAGAAATCAGATAGAAATATCAAAGCAAAAACATAAACCATTGAATCACAAAGTTAGATACTCCCTCTAAGCAGTAGCATCCCACATCAGTGCTAGAATGAATAGTATCTTTGATAATACATGCCGGACTGATGCCAAATCGCATCAATCAAGTCTCTACCAGAGGGGTAGAAACTCCTAATCTATCTCTTAGGTACTCAAATGATTCCTTGGGCAAAGGTTTAGTGAAAATATCTACAATCTGCTCTTTAGTGTTCACATAAACTAGTCTAACTTCATTTGCTTCCACCTTCTCCTTCAAAAAATTATACTTGATAGATATGTGCTTTGTTTTAGAATGAAATATCAGATTCTTTGATATATCAATAGCAATAGAGTTATCATAGTGAATAACTACTGGTGCATCACAATCCACCTTTATATCCTTCAAAATTTGCTTCATCCATAAAACTTGTGTACACTTAGTAGCAGTAGCAACATACTCAGCTTCAGCAGTAGATAAAGAAGTACATGACTGTTTCTTGTTGATCCATGAAACCAACTTCTTTCCAAGAAAGAAAGCTCCATCGGAATTTCTTTTCCGGACGTCAACATCTCCAACCCAATCAACATCTGTATATGCACATAAAGTAAATTTATCATCCTTAGGGTACCACAAGCCATATTATGATGTACCTTGCAAGTATCTAAAATACTTTTCACTGCAGTCTCATAATTTTGTCTAGGATCGCTCTGAAATATTGAAACAATATAAACAACATTCATAATGTCAGGCCTAGTCTGAGTTAAATAAAAAAGACCTCCAATCACAAATTTGTATCTTGTAGGATTTACCGGTGTAGGAACATCTTTTCTTGTCAATTTCTCACTTGTAACCATAGGGGTACTTACTAGTTTAGAATCTACCATACCAAATTTCTTCAACAATTCATTAGCATATTTAGTTTGATAGATGAAAATACCCTTGTCAGTCTATGTAATTTGTAAACCTAAGAAAAATTTCATCTCACCAATCATAGACATCTCAAATTCTTTCTCCATATTCTTAGAAAATTCTATACATAACTTATCTTCACCTCCAAAAATAATGTCATCAACAAATACTTCAATAATTAGTCTATCATCATCAATGATTTTGTAATATAAATTACTATTAGCACTGGGCTTAGTAAAGCCAAGCTTCAAAAGATATTTATCCAACCTTGCATACCAAGCTCTAGGTGCTTTTTTCAATCCATATAAAGCTTTCCTTAACCTGCAAACCATATCTGTATCATTTGATAGTGAAAAACCATTAGGTTGCTCAATATAAACTTCCTCATCAAGATCCCCATTAAAAAAATGCACATTTAACATCCATCTGATAAACCTTGTAGTTTTTATAAGCATCATAGGCAAGAAAAAATCTTATAGCTTCAATCCTAGCTACAGGTGCAAAAGTCTCTCCATAATCAATTCCTTCCTTCTGAGAATATCCTTTACAAACCAATCTAGTCTTATTCTTATAACTTGACCATCCTCATTCAATTTATTCCTAAAGACCCATTTAGTTCCAATAACATTTTTATTTTTAGGCTAGGGAACCAAGGTCCATGTGTTATTTTTCTCAATTTGATCTAATTCTTCTTCCATAGCTTTCAACCAATATTCATCTTTACATGTCTCAACTACTGATATCGATTGAACTTGTGAGATTAAATATACCTCATTAGTTTCTAGTCTTCTTCTTGTCATCACTCCATTTCTCTTATCCCCAATGATCTGATCTTCTGAATGATTCAATCTCACATACCTAGGAATCTTTTGACTTTCTATTCCTCTTCCATGTTCTTCAATTACTGTAGAATTATTTGATACTGCCGGTGTAATTGGTTCAACTCTTTGCTCTGGTAAAGGTGCTATTGGTTCAAATATAATCAATTCCACTGCCAGTTCCTTCTCATAAACATTGATTTGACTTATGTTTAGCTCATGTACTTTAACATTAGCACTCTCCACAATCCTCTGCAATCTCTTGTTATAACATCTATATGCTTCACTTTCATTAGAATAACCAAGAAATATGCCTTCATTAGATCTAGGATCAAATTTCCCAATTATATCATCTCTCATGATATAACATTTACTACCAAATTTTTTGAAATAATTGACTTTAGGGGTATTGCCAAACCATAATTCATAAGGTGTCTTATCGGTTTCTCCTTTGATATGTACTATGTTGAATGTATAAACCGTCATACTCACTGCTTCTCTCCATTGGATATGAGTTAGACTAACTTCCATCATTGTTGTTCTAGAAGCATCCAAGATAGTTCTATTTTTCCTTTCCACAACTCCATTCTGCTGAGGTGTTTGGGGAGAAGAAAATTGTCTTCTTATACCATACTTGTCAAAAAAGTTGTTACATTCATCGGATGTGAATTCTCCACCATGATCTAATCTCAAACATTTAATCTTCAATCATGTCTTAGTTTCCACTTTAGCCTTAAAGATTTTAAAATTTTCAAATGCTTTAGATTTTTTTTAAAGAAAAGTAACCCACATCATTCTAGAATAATCATCAATGATGATCACCTTGAAAACTTTTAACTCTAGCAGGACCACACAAATCAATATGAATAAGATCAAGAACATAATTTGATTTATCTTGTATACTCCTAAAAGAGGTTCTAATTTGTTTACCCATTTGACATTCTTTACATATCGGATTATAGGGCTTCATAATCTTGGGTATATCCCTAAATGCCTTAGTTGAATTGATCTTCACAATGCAATCAAAATTCACATGACACAGCCTTTTATGCCATAGCCAACTCTCATCAATCTCCATAATTAAACATATCTTCTCACCGAAGTTCAAATGAAATATATTACCTTTTGTTTGTGTACTGGTTGCAATCTCCAAACCAGATCTATTAATGATTTTGCATTTTCCATCCTTGAACTATAATTGAAATCCTTTATCTACCAATTTTCCTACACTCAAAATATTATGCCTCAAACCTTCAACATAATAAACATTGTCAGTTTTGTTCTTACCATCCAATGATATAGTTCCTTTTCCTTTGATCATACATGCTTTGTCATCTCCAAATCTAACTAGACCACCATCAAGTTCTTGCAAAGATAGAAACTTCCCTTTATCTCCACTTATATGATGTGAACAACCACTGTCAATTAGCCATTCATCCTTGTCTTCAATTTTACTAGCAAGTGCCTTCTCTTCCAATGTCGGATCATCTTCCTTGATAGCCAAGAACACCCATGCCTTCCCATTGTTGGATCCACTAGCAGAGTCTTATGTCAGTTCATCCTCAGAATTAGGAATTCCTTCCTCATGCACTATGTAGCATGACTTTTCTTTGTTTTTCTTGAATTTATACTTATTTTGATATCCAGGGTTAGGCTTAAATGATCTTCTAACTCTTTCTTCAAATCTTGAATTTCTTTCAGGACATCTAGATGTAAAACGACCAATCTTATTACATGCAAAACATTTAAAAGGTACTTTTTCTTCATACTTACTTCCTACTAGTCCTTTAGGTAGTCTTCTAGCAAATAGTGCTTCAAGTTTCTCAAACTCATCATCTTCTCTCTTCATATCTTCTAATTCCTTTGCATACAAATGTTTTCAGTCTTGATTACTAGTTGTACATGTAGATGCATGAAAAGTAGGTTCAGTCTTCACAGCTCCAAAGGTTCCAAATTCTTCAAGTTCAAAAGCGGATAGTTTCCCAACCAAGGTATCTCTATTGACATATGTATTAGCCAATGATCTCAACTCATTAATAGTAGTAGCCTTCATTTTGTAAGCTGGTGGTAGGGCTCCTAGGACTTTAGAAACAATTTCATCTTCACTTAAAGTTCCACCACAACATTGAATTCCCATAACAATCTCATTTACCCTTTCCATCAATGCAATGATCCTTTCATATTCTTCCATCTTCAGGTTTTGATATCTCACCCGGTAACCATCAAGTTTTTAAATCTTCACTATAGGGTCACCTTCATTAAGAGTCTCCAACTTATTTGATATAGCCTTTCCAGATGATTTGTCAGTTAATCCCATTATTTGCTGATCAGAAAGTGCACACAAGAGAGCTTCTCTTTCTTTACAATCATTCTCAAGCTCCTTGTCCAAGTTTGCTGGAGGAGGATTGCCAGATCCTGAATTATAGGGTGTGACACCATTCTGTGTGATCTCCCAAATCTCCTTGCCAAGACATCTTAGATGAGTCTCCATCCAAATCTTTCATACTGTGTAATTTGTTCCATCAAGCCTTGGAATATCCCTTCGAAAGATGGCTTTAGAAGAACTATATGAAATTGAACTGTTAGTCACCATAGGATCTTCCTTAAGCAGTCAAGCTTTTTGTAGAGAGGACCAAAGCTCTAATACCAATTGTTAGACACTTCAAATAACTAGAAGACAACTGAGAGGGGGGGGGTTGAATCAGATGTCTCAGATTACTAGAACCATTAGCAATTTAAATTTTAATACCAGAACTCAAAAATTAGTACTGGAATAGAAGATAAACCAATTTAGCATAAACAATAATCACATAATAAATACAATCCACATAACACCAAGATTTATATGTGGAAAAGCCGGTAAAGGGAAAAACCATGATGGGAAGCCTACCCATAGTCAGATAATACTTCTGTAGTAAGTATGTGAATTAAAATTGAGGGGCCTGCACTTGTAGGAAGACCAACAACCTAGAGCACATTTCTCATCACAAAAGGAGCCTCAATGACTACATAGAAATCTAGACTACAATCTGGAGAAGTGTTGGACTGCAAAAGATAGCATCTCCTATGCCTGAGTATAGTTCTGGTTAAGCTCAATACTAGATGACTAAATACTCTTACATAAACCCAATTTGATCTTCAATGATCGAACAACTCCCCTGCTTGAATCATATTACATTATTCACACATTACATTCCTTGACCATGACCTCTAACAATAACCATGATAATGTACAATGAGATCTTACATCTATATATACAAACCCTCAACCACAAACAATCATGTTGGCTACTAGACAATAAACCAATTGCATAATTACAAACCATGTCGACCTTAGGCCAAACAAATACTATCAACACATAAGACATTCCGAAAATACATCAATAGGTCTCATATTCACACCTTACATTAATATCGGTCCACAACCTAGATCAACTAGGTTGGTATAGGTCCACATGCTACAATAATGATCTCCATCTACCAAGTGTCAAACTAGATCATCAAAAACATCCTGAAACTTCACCAAAAGCTGCACCAACACCACTTATGCAATTCATCAAAGATCTCCACCAAAAGATCTGCGGGTGAAACCCTCACCAAAACTAGAAACCAAGCTTCTAAGAAAGCAGGATAGCATCCGATCACCAGACCAAAATCAACTATCTAAGTATGAGCATGAGTATCATGAACAACCCAATTTCATGACCAAAATATACTGGATCATGTTGGATCCAAGTCAGCCCAAAACTACTCAACCTATTGGGACTAGAAGGGTACCAATAAAGCATCCAAACAGCTAGTGTTGGCATCAATTATAAAACATCAATGCAACACATAATCAATTCCACCAAATGCCCAACAAAAATATCCTCACATACATAGTCTCTTAGATATATTTTGTATCATTTCACATCCACATTTTTCATTACCATTATCTTCTCAAAATGATCTAATCCAATTGACCTATATACCCTATACAGCTTATCATGCCTTATGTCGGATTACAAAGATATATATAATTTCAAATTACATGTCGAACAGATAACATAAATACATGAATATCAAAATCAATTGTCGATGCTAGATACAAGAGATGTTGGCCTCCAATACCGATAACTATATTCTAAATCATGTCGTCATGCATTGCTGGTAACTAAAGAAATCCTTCTTAACTGTCGGTGTCAGTGAAGTGCCTGCCAATACACCAATGAACCAAAACATGAAGTCGGAACAAGATACCATGTTGCTATCAATGACAACATAGTGAAACCAACCAATTGAGTGTCAATTGCCAAAAATCTCCCCCTTTGGCATTGATGGCAACACTCATATGAAAAATGGTCTTGGTTGCATCCTGCCTGCTCCCCCTGAGCTGAATATTCATCAATGTAAAATAATCCATAGTCACCCTAATGTATACAATCCTTCCATTCCTTTTTCACATCTATATGACTCCCCCTTTGACATCAATGCTAGCAAAGAATTCAAAAAGAATTTGAAAGATCCAAATCTGTACAATGTATATCCCAAAAATATCTTACCATAGCTTAACAAATTTGAAAATTTCTGGATAAGCCTTCATCAATAGCTCAAGATAAGTATCCCAACTAGATTTGAAAGTGTCAGAAATAGATACAAGTCCATTTAGCATATGTGCAAAGGATTCTTTCTCATTTAACTCTACTGGTGTGGGATTCCCAACCATATCCATACATTCCTTCTTATGTACATTTAGGGAATCCAACCGGGGACTCACCAAGCCTCTAAGACTTTTGGCTCTCCTTATGGTCTTGTCTTTTCTTTCTCAAGAGCATAAATCTGAGCTTTCAAAACCAAAATTTGACCATCAATGAATTTAATCCATCAAAAGAATTAGCTAAATCTGCAATTTTCTCCTATAGTTCCTTAATCTTTTTGTCCACATTAACTATAAGTACATCTACATTACAACATATCTTGTAAAAGTTTGTACACTACTTCAAATAATTATCTATCAGTTTCACCTTCTCATCAATCTTCTTCTTCTCAGATTAAATCACTTGATCAAATGTAGCTCTTTTATCCCGAGTGAACCTCTCCAGTGCTTGCCAATTTGAAATCTATTGCAAGGATTGTAAATACTTTGAAATGTGATCAGTAATTATCTTAAGCTTGTTGGATGGGCTTTCTTCACTATCTAATTTGCAATCTAGGACTAGTATGTGTAAAATAGTGATTGACTGATCAATAATCACTTTATCCATACATCCCTCCATCAATTTTTGTGCAACTATCATCACACGTTCAGTAGGAATCATCTCTGCTATTTTTTTCTTTGAAGTCTTTGAGGTTTCAATTAACAACAATGATGGACCTACAACCAGTTCCCTTCTAGATTCTCCTTCCATCTCTTTTGATGATTTATCCTTAAAAGCTTCCTCACTTGCACTGGTGACTTCACCACTTGGTGCAATCTTTGTAACTGTCAGTTCTACTCTAGGAACTGTAACCTCAACCTATACATTTGCATCTGGAGCACTGTTGTCCTCAACATTAGTATCTTGTACAATATCAACCTTTTCACTCTTTGTATTTGTCGGTGTATCAATATTTGTTTGTACATTTGTATATACTGGGGGCTTGATTTCCACTAACTTAATGTTTTTCAAAATTAAGGGTGAGGCACCCATAATACCCTTCTCTTTCCTTTCAATCGGGATCTCTACATTATCCTTCATTCATTCCGGTGAAGTAAATAACCCTTTGTTCTCTTCAAAGAACTTAACCCATGCCTTTTGACTTTCCTTTATTATTTCATTTACTCTTCCTAACAGAAGACTAGTTATTTTATGTTTTTTGTTAAAGACCTTTCTATCTGCCACCTCAAGTGTCCTTTCCATTTCTTCTAGAGCAATAGTAACACAAACAGATAACAGTTCTTGATTTTTTATGTGTTTGTCTTCTTGTAATTCTAATAGCCTTCTAGCGTCTAACATATCATATAATTTTGCCGGTATTTGGTTTTCAATTTATATCAAGGCTTTCTTACAAATATCTAAATATAACAAAACTGCCTCCTCTACTTCTCTTTGTTAAACTTTATCTAATCGATCATAATAAGACTGTACATTCTTTAACATGCCATCCTTAGTTATTTCATCAACTAATTCAACACAATTTTTTGGTGGAATGATAGTTACATTTCCAATTTGAATTGCCATATCAATGTCAACCTTCTTCTTCCTTTTTGTAGTACCGAATGGAGCTGAAGGTGTTGCTTTTGGTGCTTGCTTCTATGCCAGTAACTTGATAGTAACATTTCTAGTCGGTTGCCTTTTAGCCTCTACCTTGGTCTCTTATGTTTTCTTCCTTATAACCCTCTTGAAAGCCAATGGTGCATCATCCTCAGATGTCAGCTCTGCTATAATAGGCTCAATGTGTACTTTAGGTTCCTTCATCTTTCTGCCTTTCTTTGGGACAACATCAATCAACACTTTAATGTCCTGTGAAACCTTTTCTAAAAATTTGCTTGCTTTTCCTTCCTTCTTCGCTCTTTTCTTTTGATTCAACTCTGTTTCAACCTCTTGAGTCTTTTGCTTAAAAGTACCACATGGCTTCTTAGCCACATCAACTGGTACATCAATCAACATTTTTGCATAAGCCTCAAGGATCTGTGCATCAACTTCATAGCCCATTTCCTCAACCCAGATCTTTCGGGGCTTAACCACTTCCATAAGTGTTTCATCCTTCTTTACCATGAAGCATATGTTGGTTGACTATTTTTGAACAATATGCTTAGGAACCCTTTCCCTAGAATTCAAAATCTTCTGGAATCCTTTAAAATATCCCCATACCTTATCATCTCTTTTACTTCCTAAAGTAGCAATTGACTATTTCAATTGTCTCCCTACCGGTATATCAAATGCCCATTGCCTCTTCCCAAAACCGGGAGTGTCATTCATGAAAAATAACATTAAGCAGACAATTAAATTTCCATACTGGAAAGTCCCTTTCTTTTCTCCTTTAATCTTTCCTAAGTTTATCAGTAGTTCATCTAACATCCAACTTCATAGATCTAGTTTCTCATTTTACCTCATCATTTTGTAAGCTGCAAAAATGCAAGAACTAGAAACATAATTCAGTCAGTTTGACTGAGTTACCTTATATCCGATGATCATGCTATTAAATCTAATGTCTATGCTGGTAATAGTGCTTATTCTCATTGATCTCTTGTCAGATGTCACGCCAGTGATTTTGTTCACATAATCATTAGAAACCTTCTTGTCTGGATGTTGCCCAATATAAGGTAAACTAGTGAGAACCTTGATGGCTTCCTTAGTGATCTTGTAAGGTCTATCCAACTAGATAAAATCTCCATGAACTCTGCTCAAAACATACCTTATGATTTCATCTTCGAATTCTGGAATGTCCAAAATTCTGGTAAACCCTAAGTCTTCAATGTTCTTGTATTCTAGTTTGATCTTTCCAAATTCTCCCATCAGCTTGCTCATGTACATGCCCTTTATCTTTGATGTCCCTAAATGCTCATTGTGACAATGTATGTATGCCCTAACATCTTCAACATTAACAAATCCCTCCAGAACATGAGAAAATACTCCAACCGAATCATCTAGGGTAGCCACATGTGGATATAGCCTGAAAATTGGCCTTGGTTGGTCCTTGACCTCTACAACAATCAGATTTGCAATAAAGATAGGAATAGATGATGATCCCACTTCCATGATTAAAGATAAAATACCCGATGATCGCTTCCGGTGAAAACCTTTAACAAATTTTTCTAGTTGCTGGTGAAATCACTCAAGAAGAAATTTGATCGCTCTTAAATGCTAGGTGATCAAGAATGAAGTGAATTCGACCTTTTATACTCTAAGAAAAACCCCAATATTTCATTGATATCAATGACTTTTAGTGAAAGATACCGAATCTTGAACAAAACATCTTCATGCCAGATAAGCATCTCCAATGTCTAGAACATCTTCTAGAACCTCTTCCTGGGCATATGCAACATCTTCACGAATTCTGCCTACCCCTAAGGCATCTGCCTCAATTGTTGGATGAGCTTCCTTCCAGTGTTAGAGCAACCTCCTCTTCCAAATAAGTAACTAGTGCATTCTCATCTATTAATTGTTATTCAGTCTTCTTGACCCATCTTTGAGTGTGATCTTGTCAGATTTCATTAACCTTCTCTTTCCCTTTCACTTTTGATCCTCCATTACCAATAGGTGGATTTCTGCTTCTACAGAACTTAGCAATATGTCTAACCTCATTACATGCATAACATGTAACATTGTTCCTTTGAATTGCTTTGCTAAAATTGGTGAAATTGCTTCATCTGCACTAATTAGCCATATGTCCAAATTTTCCAGCATTTAACATTCATTATGCAATCTTCTGTCTTATGATCATACTTATTGCATATTGAACATTTATCGGGAGCAAAATTAGGGTTCTATTTTGCTCTGTTTCTACATTGCCTAGCCATGTGACCAAATTTATTGCAAACAAAACATCTACCATTAAATTTATAAGCATTAAACTACCTTATCAGTGTCTTATGGTTTTTATCTTCCTTAGCAGTACTAGAACTCTTTCCTTGCTCAAATCCAAGTCCACTGGAATCTCCAATCTGTCTTTGTCTCTTCAATAACTCATCTAGTTGTGCAGAACTAATCTTCATTTTTTCTTTATACTCACTTGCAGTAGTTAGATCTTCTCTTAGAATTATCATTTGTCTCTTAAGCTCTTGTTCATTACTCTGGGATTGTAATAAATTAGTTCTCAGCATATCATTCTCATGAACCAACCTACCACATTCTTCAAATTTGTTCTTCAGGGATAAAACAAGATTTTCTTCCTTTTTCTTTTGATCTTCAATCTCCTTAGACATCCTCATAGTTATAGCTTGCATTTCATTTATCATAACCATGTTCTCCTGACTTGGTTTCTGACAAAGTTCCTTAAGTGCATCTTTCTCTTCATCATCCCGATTTTGCAAAAGTTCCTTCCTTCTAGCTTGAACAGATGATGGTTTCTCCTGTAGGACAAGAATGAGTTCCTTAGAAGAATTCAATTCATCTTGTAACTTTAAGTTCTTCAACCTCTCGGTATCATAATCTTCGAGTGCCATCTCAAGTTGCTTCCCCAAGCCCATATCCATGGATTCTAGATTCAAGATCTTCCTCAAGCTATTAAACTTCCTCCAAGGCACAAGTCTCTAATACCAATTGTTGGAATCTAAGAACACTGGGGGGGTGAATCAATGTTCTATCAGCTAGATAAATTTTAGCCTTATTAAAGCATGCATACACCAACCGGTATACTGGTATATATAGAATAGAAAGAAGTAAAGCAACCAATAAGCCAATAACATAAATGAGAATCATAACACACAAAATTATACATCAAAAAACTCAAAGAGAAAAAACCACAGTGGGATTTGTGACCCACAATATCAATTCACTGGCCATATGAAGAGATATTACAAAATATAAGTGGCCTGCACTTGCAGGAAGGTTTATAGCCTAGAGCACACTTCTCAATCACAAAAGGAGCCTCATTGACTACACATAAATCCTGACTACAATCCAGAGAAGTGTGTGAACTGCTAAGATAACATCTTCTATGCCAGAATATAGTTATGGTTAAGCTTCATCTGTTCCAGTCTGAAACCCTAAACCCTTTACCAGAATAACCCTTAAAAAAAAATCCTCACATACAAAGTCTCTCAGATATATTTCGCATCATATCACATCCAAATTTTTCATTACCATCATCTTCTCAAAATGATCTAATCCAACTGACCTATATATCCTATACAACTTATCATGCCTTATGCCAACTTACAAAAATATATATAATATCAAATTACATGTCGGCTAGATAACATAAATACATGAACATCAAAATCAACTGCTGATGTTGGATTCAATAGATGTTAGCATCCAATATTGATAACCATATTCTAAATCATGTTGGCTTGGATTGTTGGTAACCAAAGAAATTCTTCTATCCTGCCAGTGCGGGTGCCGATGAAGTGTCTATCAGTGAAGTGCTTACCGGTACACCAATGAACCAAAACATGATTTCAGAACAAGATACCATGTTGCCATCAATGACAACATAGTGAAACCAACCAATTGAGTGTCAATTGCCAATAGGGATGAGGTGTTGAAGACTTCTTATTTTTGGATTGGTAAAGTTCTATTATTTGTGGGCTTGTAGAAGCCTTTTTTTGTGCCCGCCTGGGTAACTCCTAGTAAGATTCCTGTCTAATTTGGTCTCTCAAAGTTACCTTTTCAATTTTATAATCCTGATGTGTTGAGATTAATTAGGGATTCCTTTGGGACTTTCTTAATCTCCCATTCAGAGTTAGTAGATGGGGAAGTTCTAGTTAAAATTTATGTCTTAATTAACCTTAAGGACACCCTTCCTAGGTCTTGCAATATTAAATCGGATGATGGTATTTGGAGGTAGAATATTGATAAAGATATTGCTGGTTTTGCTAAATCTTCTGTTGTTATGGATGCTTCGTTTCTTCTAGATTTTAAAAAGCATTTTGCTTCTGCTCCAACTACGGAAATGACTGTTCCTTCTAATATTTTTGCTCCTAATCTTTCTTCTAGGTGTGCTATTGTTGATGTCTCTGTGGGTGTCTTGAATCCTTCCATATCTGTGATGGCGATTTCTGGTTCTCCTAGGTTGACTCAGGCTAGTACTTTACTTAATGATAAATCTTCTCTATCTCCTGTTGGGTCAATTGGTTTAAAGGTTCCTTCTAAGTGTGGTTTGATGTTCCCAAAGAATAATCTATCTGTTTCATCTCCTACTAATCTAACTGTGGGTGCTAGTGTTTTGAACTTGGTTGGGTCTCAGATTGGTCCTTCATCTGGGAATATATTTCAAAAAGACTTGATTATTCCTTCTTCTCACAATCCCTTTGATGTTCTTTCCAATAATTCGGATATGGATAAAGAGAATTTTCCTCCTCCTGAGAGCCCATTGAAGGTGAGTAAAGGATTGCCTCTTATCCAATCTCCTTTGCCTAAGGTTTCCCCTTTACTCTCTCCTAGGTATAGAGGTCGTCCACTGAAATATTTTAAAACACAAGAAGAGATTGATGATGGCATCCAATATACTCTTATTTCCTCTCCTAGTTCACCGAGAAAACATAAAAAGAAACCTCATAGTCCTCAAGAGGGCATTGATGATGATAAGACTATAAATATGTCTTCCTAGGTCTGTTGTTAGGAAGAAAAAGAAATCTTTGATTAGTCCTCCGATTACTCATTCACTTGCGGTCAAGAGGAATCTGCTGAATGTGTTTATCGAGGGTAGGAATTCTCAAATTGAAGAAAAGAGGGGATCCTCTACCTCCCCTCAAAGCCAATGAAGCTTATTTATTGGAATGTTAGGGGCTTAAATTCCCCTAACAAAAAGTGCTTGATTAAATCTCAAATGGATTTAATGAAGTGTGATATTTTTCTATTACAGGAAACTAAGCTTAGTTTGTCCTCTACAACTTCTCTTCTTTCTTCTTGGAAAATATGGAAATTTGTTTCTTCCCCTGCTATTGGTGCTTCGAGGGGTCTTTATTTCCTTTGGAATGATTATATGGTTGATTTGAATCTTATGGATTCTTCAATAAATTGGATGTTAGCCTTGGTCAAGAGCAGCATTTCAAAGGTGAAATTTTGGCTTTTTAATAGCTATGGTCCCTCTGGTATTTTGGAGAAGAGAAAACTTTGGAAAGAACTTTGGTTAGTTTATTCCCCTTTGAAGGATTGTATGTTGGTCCTTGGTGGGGATTTCAATGCAATATCGGGTTTGAATGAGAAATCTGGTGGCATTTTATCCAATCATAGGATTATTACTGATTTTTGTACTTTTATTTAGGATATGGGTCTGTTTGATTGTGAGACATAGAATGGTCCTTTTACTTGGATGAATATGAGAAGGGATTTTTCTCAAATTATGGAAAGATTGGATCATTTTCTTGTTTCTCAAAACTGGATAGAGTCTCCTTTGGATTTTTCTTCTCTAGTTTTGCCTAATGTAGGGTCTAATCATTTCCTGGTTTCCTTCTCTATTTTGGATGACCAAGGTCCTTAGAAGATTTCTTTTAAAATTGAACCGATGTGGTTTAAGGACCCTTCTTTTTTACCACTATTAAAGGAATTGTGGTTATCTACTCCTTTTTGTTTGGGGTCCCAGATGTTTCAGATTATCAAAAAGCTAACATTCTTTAAAGGGAAAATTCAAATTTGGAATTGTACTCATTTTAAGAATATTTTTCATGAGAAGGCTCGTCTCCAACATGAAATTGAATATCTTAATGATTATGTTCTTCTTCATGGTATGGATTTTGCAACTTTTGATAAGTTAAAATCTCTCAAATCTCAGCTTGAAGAGATTCTTTCTTGGGAAAATAATTATTGGAGACAGAAGTCAAGGGAGTTATGGATTTTTTAGGGTGACAGGAACACTAAATATTTTCATTCATTTACTAAATTTAAGAGATATATAAATAGAATATCATGTAGTCAGGATGTCAGTGGTTCCCTCTTGCTAGATTTTGATGAGATCTCTTCTGAGGCTATTAGATTTTTTAAGTCACTTCTGTCTTCTGAACTTTTCCAACTAGATGATAGTTTGATTAGGGATATTCCATCTCTTGTTTCTATAGAGGACAATAAAATGCTTATTTCCCCTTTCATGATTGATGAGGTCAAGGAGGCTATTTTTGCTATGGGTCCTGACAAGGCCTCTAGTCCTGATGGTTTTACTCCATTATTTTTTCAGAAATGTTAAGATTTTGTGGGTAATGATGTCCTTTTAACTCTTGAGGAAGCTAGACAGAATATATCTATCCTTAAATAACTTAATGCTACACTAATTGTTTTTATTCCTAAGATGGGTAATGCTAAGAATTTTGCTAATTTTTGTCCAATTTCCCTTTGTAATACATTATAATTTTTTTTTACTAAGGTAATTTCCATTAGATTGGCTAAAATTATCCCTAAAATTATATTCCCAGAGCAAGGTCGTTTTGTCCTAGGTAAAGAGACTACTGATGGGGATATTGTTGCTCATGAGGTTTTGCACTCAATTTCTTCTCATAAGTTCCATCTATAATTCTTAAACTCAAAATGATGAAATCCTATGGTCGGGTTGATTGGGGTGTATTGTGTCTAGTTTTGTCTAAATTAGGTTTTTCTAAATCTTGGATTAAGTGGGTTCATTCTTGTATTTCTTCTGCTAGATTTTCGGTCCTTTTGAATGGTTCTTAGTGTGGTTTTTTCTCATCTTCTTGGGGAATTAGATAGGGAGACCCTCTTTCTCTGTTCTTGTTTATCCTTCTAGTTGAAGCATTTAGTTGGGCAATTAGAGCGGCTAGGTCTGCAGGTTTGTGGAGAGGGATTAGTATTTCTGAGGTTCTTGATCCCGTTTCTCATTGTTTATTTGTTGATGATACTTTGTTATTTGGTCATACTTTGATGTCAGAAGCAAAAGTGATTAAAAAAATAATTATTAATTATTCTTCTTTTTCAGGGCAAAAAGTAAATACTTCTAAATCTAAGATTTTCTTTCTTAATACCTTTCCTTTGGTTCAACAAAGATTGCAGTCTTTTTGGGGATTTGAGATTGGTATTTTTCCTTGTAAGTATTTGGGAGTCCCTTTTTTCATGGGTGCTGAAAAGAATTTCTTTTGGGATAAGGTAATTTCCTCAATCTCAAATAGAATCCTATCTTGGAATCATAAGTGGCTTTCACTAGCTAGTAAAATATTGCTTATTAAATCTATTCTAAATGTTGTTACTATTTTTGTGTTACCAAAAGGTTCCTCTATTAGGAATTTTTTGGTTCAGTGCAAAAAGGTTATTCTCCCTCACCTTTCATGGATTATTCATGATGGTAAGAAGGCCGGATTTTGAAATGAGGTTTGGAATGGACATGATGCTTTGGTTAACCTTAGAGATTGGTCTCCTATTATGAATCTTCTTTCTTCTCTTTGGGGTGTACATGTTGCTGATTATTTTTATGTGGATGATTCGGGTCCTTTTAGAGAGGTTATATGGAAATTCATAAAATTTCTGTAGGTGGACCAATCTTTAAAGGATTCTCATGTTAAGAAATTGAGTGATAGACCAATTATCTTTCTAGATTCTGTAGATGAATTTATTTGGACTAAAAATGTTATAGGTTCTTATACTATTAAAGATGTCTATTTCTCTCTTATCTCTTGCTTAGAGGATTCATCTTGGCCTCATAATCTTTTCTAGCAGTTTGCTTGTCTTCCTAAGGTTGGAGCCTTTGTGTGGCTTGCAGTTCAGGATAGGGTTCTTATAGCTATGAGATTGGATAGACTTGGTATAACAACTGTTTTTCCTTGTGTGTTATGCAAGTCTCATTTGGAATCCTCTTCTCATTTATTTTTGCATTGTCAATTTTCGTCTAGCTATTGGTATTGGCTCTTTGATAAATTGGGTTGGTCCTCTGCCTTATATCTAGATCTCCTTTCCTAGTTTAGATCATGTCCTATCATGTTTCCTTCTTCTTTTTATTCCTATTTATGGATAATTGCCCCTTCAATTGTTATATGGAATATTTGGCTGGAGCAGAATAGTAGAATTTTTCATAAGAAATAGTCTCATTTTTTAGATATTTTATCTAGAATTGAGGCTTCTATTTCTAAGGTTTCTCTTTCCTACATTTATAATAACCTTGTTAATCTCACTTCCTTTTCTCATTGGGATAATAGGATAACTAGAGTTTGGAGTTCTTTGAATTCCCTTCCTTCTCAGGGTTTTATTGCTAAACATTTTGATGGGTTTAATAGATGGAAATTAGTTGAATTATGATGGTGCCTCAAGAGGGAATCCTAGTGAGGCTGATATTGGGGTGTCTATCTTTGATCATAACTCCAAGTTAGTTGTTGCTAGATGTCATTATGTTGGTGTCAAAACTAACAATTATGTTGAATTTCATGCTTTATCTCTCGGTTTGGATTTGGCTGTCTCCCTTGGCATTACGAATATTGTTTTAGAAGGGGATTCTATGGTGACCTTTCAAAGTTTATCTAATAAGAAAAGTCATTGTTGGCATCTTTAGTATCTTCTTGATCACATACCGGTTAAGCTTGATAGCTTTGATGCTTATTTGGTTTCTCATTTCTATAAAGAGATTAATGTTACTGCAATTTTTTTAGAAAATTTAGTGATTGATCTCCATGCTAATTAGTTAGATGTTGGGCCACGGGATATCCCTTCTTTGGTGGATGGAAGCGTTACAAATTCCTCATGAGTAATGTTACGATCTTCATGTCAGTTTTGCACTTTTCTTTGATGTTTCATTTGGGATATATAACAGATTTAGTGGTGCACGTGCATTCCTATTGTTTGACATGTATGATATTTGTTTGCATCATGTAGAGTGTGATCTGGTTATTTTGTATCCTTAAGATTTTATCTATTTAGGCTTATGGGTTCTTTTTTACTTCTTTTGGATATTGCTTGTCTTCTTCAGTATTTATTTTGGTGATTATTCTGTAACTTTGTACTTTAACAAGCTTTTATGTGACCTTGCACTTTATTTGAGATTAGTAATATGTATGTGCATTTAGTGACTTTGAGTACAAAGCATGTTTTGGTTGTTTACTTGATGCCATTAGAGTTACATTCCTATTGATGATTTGAAAGAGGGTGTTGGTCGGACTAGTCTGCAATGTGATGTAGTTTTGAGTGATTTGATGTTGATGATGTCTCATATCCAAATTATGTCTAATGATTATTCCTTCTTGAGGTGCTATGTGATATTCCTTGTACAATTCTTTTCTTGGGATGCACTTTTCTTGATTGGTTTTGTTTAAGGTGGTAAATTTTCATGATTACTTCTTCTTGGTTTTGGGTGGTGTGGTTGCTTGAGGTAAGTTGTTGGTACTGGCTATGTGTTGAGGTTCGTGTGTCTTTATTGTTAGAGTAATCGGGTCTTTACTTGATTAATTAAATGACATTTATTTAATTAATTAAGTTTCCCTTTATCTCTTTTACACTTAAGCTAACATTAGGTGCATGATAATTAATTCTTTTATTAATTATTATGTGCAAGCCTAGGGTTTTCTATTTTAGGGTTTCTTGACCTATTAGAGGTTAATTCTTTTCTTTGTATCATTAATTCTATTATACATTTCTCTAAATACAAAGCTCTCATCTTTTTGAGCATTTCTTGTGTATTTTGGTTTTTCTCTGTTGCTTCCTTGCTTCTCCTTGTAACAGGTTTATTCATCTTGCAGAGATCATTTGGGCTCCTATGGTGTTGTATTTCTCAACTCTCACATGGTATCAGAGCTTTAGATCTACAGCTACCTATTCTTGTTTTGAGTTTTTTGCATTGGTAGTAGATTGGGGGTTTTTCAGAAGTTTTTTTGTGCACCTAGGGATAGGCATTTTTTCTAAGTGCTTTGGTCCTAAACAGACCTCACCATCATGCTCAAAAGGCCCCAAAACCCCTATGGTCATATAAAACTTGACCAATTTCAACACTTGAGCCTCTGGGGCTATATTTTTTTTTCTGTACTAGGTCATACAGCCCTGGCGCATAGTTCGAGAAAAAATAATTTAATTGTTTTTGCCTTTTTGTGGCATGTAGGCCGAAATTTGATTTTTTGCAAAAAAAATCAAAAAATCAAAAACTCGGCAAAGTTTTTCTTTTTTTAAAAATCAAAATTTTTGGGGCCCTTTTGGTCCTCACCGGCCACCACAACCCTACCCACCAGCCACCCGCCCACCACTGCCTGCCTTCACCACCACTCTGCATGCCTTCCATAGCTGCCCAGCTTCACCTCTCTGCCACCGGAGTGCTGCCAGAGCACCACCCTTGGGCCACCTTCGCCCGACCCTGCCACAAGGCAAGCTTTGTGTGCCCTCTAGCATATGGGCTGGTTTTTTCTTCATTACTTGAGCATACGAAGTCTTTTTTTCAAAAATGAATAGGCATTGAAAAGTGGTTATGAGCTGAACCTCGTGGTTTTGGAATTTTTTTCCAATTTTGTTGTTTGATTGTACTTTTTTCTAGTCAAAGTAAGGTCTCTTTTCTGCACTTCCTAAGCCGTAGAATGAGCATCCGAAATCCATTTTTTGAAAAATTTATAGTTTTGGAAACCTTGTTCTGTGTACTTTCCATTCGTATGATTTTTCTTTCCAGATTTAGCTTCAGGATTATTTTATTCATTATTTTATCTTTTCAGCACTCTGGTAAATATCTTGGTTGTTTCAGGTCCTAGGATCTCTTTCTCTGAGTAGGATGTCTCAATTTTGGTTGTTCTTTCTATTTCCAGTCTTCTTATCATTGTAGCATTTTGTTTATGCAAATGCACTAAGATGAAGTGCCATCATGCATTGTTTACTTGGGATGTTGCACATCTTATACCTTATTGTACATGCACTACTTATAAGTGCCATGGGGGGGTTGATGTTTGCCTTTTGTTTGCCATCTACCTTTGTCAAGTGAGTGTTCCTTCCGTGACATTCACCTCATGATGTGTGTCAAGTGAGTGTTCCTTCCATGACACTATGTACTTTCTCTGCATGTTCGATGTTCTTGGTTCTTTGTCATGCAGTTCTTGTTGACCGTCTTTTTCAGTGTACCTATCCCTCTCCCCTTTTCAACATTATGGGGATGTTTATCCTGTTGGTTCTAATACTTCCTTGGTTCGATTGATCAACTCTTTAGGCTTTGGTTTCTCATGCAATATGTATCTTTGAGTTTAGTTGTTTGCCTTTGTTTGCCATCTGATTTGAGTAGTTTCATTTGAGGGCACTTATGCAGATTACAGTCTTCTCTACCTAGTCTTGTTCTATTTCAATGGAGGTTCTTCAGATCAGCACTTACTCTTCGACATTGTTTGCAACTATTTTCTACTTCATTGGTGTTCTTCTTTCTTTTCCATCTCTTTTTGGAGAGGAGTTTTTTCCCACTAGGTTTTCTCCTTTTTCTCTGTTTCATAGAGATGTCATTATATTTGGGTACTTGATCAGGCCTTGTTGTCGCAACCCATGTTTCTTGCTTTCAGTAGTTGTTCTAGGATTTAGCTTCTCCCCAAGTCTAGCTTAAGGGGGTGTGTTAGAGTAATCGGGTCTTTACTTGATTAATTAAACAACATTTGTTTAACTAATTAAGTTTCCCTTTATCTCTTTTACACTTAAGCTAACATTAGATGCATAATAATTAATTCTTTTATTAATTATTATGTGCAAGCCTAGGGTTTTCCATTTTAGGGTTTCTTGACCTACTAGAGGTTAATTCTTTTCTTTGTATCATTAATTCTATTACACATTTTTGTGAATATAGAGCTCTCATCTTTTTGAGCATTTCCTGTGTATTTTGGTTTTTCTCTGTTGCTTCCTTGCTTCTCCTTGTAACAGGTTTATTCAACTTGTAGAGATCATTTGGGCTCATGTGGTGTTGTATTTCTCAACTCTCACATTTATTGAATTTTTTTGGGTTCATGGATTTGGATGTGATGGTAAGCTTGTGTGGTTTATTGATTTATGAGGTAAGAGATTGGCAAATTATGATATGTCTTTTCAAATTCTCTTTCATGTGGCTCTTTATATTATAGATTGTTGTTCACTTTTGTTGTGGGCCTTTATGTTTTTTATGGCTGCTTATAGTGTAAGTTACAAAATTATCCTACCCACTAAACTCTATCATTTTTAGGATATCCATGCCTTCGATGATGAAAGCTTGGTAGGTTGTTTAATTTATGTCCTCTAGATGTTTCTCTTGCTATTAGCAAGGTGGTGGGTAGGTAGTGGTTGGTGGAAAATACTAATGTTTTTCTTGCTGAAGTGGCTTCTCGATTTGTTACTATTTGTGTGGATTTGTTGATGGATGCAGCTTTGGTTCAGGCATTATCAGACACATTCCTGCACTATTCTTTCTACTTTGCTTCTGATTTGGATTGTGCTTTGTCTTCTTATCATTTTGACTTTGGTGATTTTCCTTATGGTGGTTTTTTTATCTCTGCATCAACTTCTATCTAACAATCTGCATGGGGAATTACTTTCTGTAATTAGAGGAGGGTTGATTTCTAATAACTATGATGATACTATGTTTTCTTTTGAAATCTTTTTTGATCATGTGTCACTGATTATTCTATCTGTTGCTCTAAATGTTTTTTTAGGATTGCACTATCTTCTTGAGTCTGTGGTTGTAGTTGTGTCCATCCCAAGCATGGCGGTGCCTTTGTAGGTGATTTATCCTAATGATCAAGATGCAATTAATTATGTGGCTTTGTCTCCTCCAAATGTAGGACCCAATGACTAGTTTCTTCATCCTTGAAGGCTTTCTTGCTCGGATTTTCTGACTCCATTTGTAGAAGCTTGTTGTATATGGCCCCAGATCATTTTGTATTGGTTGGGTTTTGTTTATGCTATTTGGGTTTGGGATTGGGCAAATTTTTTTCTGGTTGGTGGGGCTTGGGGTTGAATCATATACTCTCCTTGTAATTTCATGCTAATATCTCTGGAGACTGTATAGTTTTTTAGGATTTTATGAGCAAGACCAGAGGTTTTCTTTTCTTGGTTCTTTCCTACCGGTGCTCTATGAATCTGAACTGTAAAATTTATAATTATTAATATTTAGTGGATTTTACCACTTTTATCAAAAAAATAAATTATTTAATTAATAATTTAACTAATAAATAATCATAATACTACAAAGCAATCAAGCATAGAATATGTAATGCTTGCCATAATACCCTAGAGAAATAATCTAAAATCTACTAGCAAATAGAGATAATTTTTTTTCTAAAACATTCGATACACTATGTTATCATTAACATGCATCAATGCAACATTACCCATTGAAAAATCACATAAACCAATATGTACATAATCATAAAACTATATTATGCAATCGTAAATCTTTCTAAATATCAACATATCTTCAAATACACTCTCTCACACACATTCATTACCTAGGGTATTTTAACGTCACTGCTACACATTATCTAAACATAACACTTATCTAGAATACCATAATATACCATGCATATAACCAATTAATTTCCATGCAACTAGATTAACATTAATACAAATGCATAACCCTTCACATTGTATTTCCTTAAGTTCCTTTAAAAACACTAATCAAATATGTCTAAGTAGTATCTTGATTCATTAATCACTTAATGTATCATGAATCTAGATGTATTTATCATGATCCTTCATATAGGACTTGTTTATTTCCTTAATCGAAACCTTTATACATCTCACCAATAATACTATCCATATTCATATGCAAGGTTATAATAATAAGCACTAATTATTCTTCAAGTAGGATACCATACTACTAAACAATTTCAAGAATAGTATTAAGTATTATAAACATAATTTTCTCATTTAAATATAGTATCTCAATCCTAACATCATGAACGTTCCTTCGATATCAATAAAATAACAATACCACATCTTATTACAAGATAATTATTTCTAATTCATTAAGACTTTAATACATAGGAGTACATAGAATAAGTGCATGGTCTCTACTGCTACATCACATCCTAATGACTTAATATTACAAGTAACATAAGTAAGTATTCCTATATCCTTTTATCATATTACATCATAGATTTTACTTAACCATTCATTCTTTATAGGTTCTTAACTACTCAAGTAAAGCTTCAGTGCAACTAAACTATTATTTTCATCATCATTCTTAGGCATAACATAACTTAATTGTAATGCATGAATATAATTACAACTCAAAATCATCTGACTACTCCTTTTCACAATCACATTAAATCCATAAGCGCATTTACATATTAATCATTCTATACATCAAGGAATCATCAAACATTTTTCCTGACCCTTACATCATATTCCTTCTTCATTTCATTTAGATTCCTAACACAAAGACATTTAATCTCTAGTCAAGTCATCATTTCCTACCATGAAAAGTTCCAAATATATAGTATACCTTATTAGAACATTATACAATTCATTTAACCTTTAGTGTCAATGACCACCTAGTTACTCAAGCACTGATTAATGCTAAACCATTCCTGTTACTACTTATTTTTCATTAGTTTTATATCCAAAGTCATTCTATATAATCTAGTCGGTCACTACTACCATAATATTCAGTCGGTATGCATAGTATAGTCAGTTATAAAAGAAAGTAGTCACAGAGCCCAGTATGCACCAAGCTGTCTACCGAGTATCATTCCATGTCTACCAAGTAGCAAAGATGATACACCGAGTTGATATACACTAAGTGAAATGTGTTACCAGATTCATTGAACCTAGACATACATATGAAAATGTGTTACAAGATTGAGGTACATAGAACCGTTATCACATTGGAAATTTCACTTAAAGATTGTGTATGATTTTGAGGTCATCTAACCAATGAAATATTTTGTATGGATATTCATTCGAGAAATCATGTTTGTAAGATTGAAGCAATGAATTAGATCACCGACATAAGAGATCTATTTATACAACATGGATTGAGATCAGACATATACATGTAGCATGATAGAAAGGAAGATATAGAAATATATGAAGCAAGACATGTGAAAGCACTAAGTGTTATGACTGTTATAGAGACACAGAGGTCACCAAGAAGGATTTCAGAGAACAGTCAAAGAACAGAGTAAACAGAAGGGTTTACCGAGTTACTATATGGGTTACCAAGGTATGCTATAAGCAAGGTAATCTTATTATGAGCACATAGAATCTGCTATAACATTCCAGATGTAAAGTTGCAGATATTTGTAATGATTTTATTGTAATATTTTGAAGTTGTAAGAGAAACCTTTAATGGGGTAAAAGACTCTAATCAAGTCTATAAATTGTAAAGCCTCTAACTAGGTGCAACATTTAGATTAAGTGTTGTAAAATCCTTTAGCAAGGTAGATCTAACAGATCTTGATACTCCTAATAGGGTAAGCAATCAGAAATAGCTAAACATGTAGCTCTAACCGAGCAACCTTTATTATTGTAGTAGTGAAGTTGTGGGTGCCATCCCCACTGCAGTTTTTCTCTCTAACCAAGAGTTTCTGCATAACCAAAATATATGTGTTATGGAGTGAATCATGTATGATTGTTATCTATTTGTTTTAGCTTTATATTATGTTACTGCACTATTCAGTTTATGCATAATAGTAAAGTTATTGTTGAAGAAAGGTTTTGAAGTACTAATTCACCCCTCCCCTCTTAGTACATTAGCTTTCCATATTGGGCCTAAGAATTGGTATCAGAGCTTAAATCTTGGAAAAGGGTTTAACTGGCTAAAGAGAAAAGATCTTATCAATGGAAGGCTATAAACAATCTCGGACGCAAGAAGAGCTGGATCATGCTAATCAAGTGATTGTAGACATGTAGAGACAAATGCAAAAATATTTGAAAGTTAGAAGGAGATTATCTGATGATTTGCAGGACTCTCAAGAGTTAGTGGAACAAATTTAGACATCATCTAAGAATAGTATATCTAAAGAGAATGAAGAAATGATTGGAGTATTGAAAGAAAAAAACAAAGCACTGGCTGATCAACTAAAAGCAATGAAAAGAGAACATGAACATTTCAGCACACAGATGACTGAAAATCTTGATGCATTAAGGACAGCCAAGGATAAAGTAAGAGATCTAGAAAGAGAGAAACAACAACTTGAAGCCTTAGTATCTGATAAGAATGATGAAATCACAAGGTTGATTGGAATTCAACAAAACTTGTCAGATCAACTAGGTTATGCACATCATGAAGCAAATCTGAAAGATGATGAGAATCAAGCATTGAAACTTGAAGTATCAAGGTTGACCAATGAACTTGAAACAAAGATGAAATCGAAAGAAACATTGAAGAAGAGTTATGAAGCATCAAAGATGTTGGATAAGCAACTGAATACAAGATGACCCAACAAAGATGCAGGACTCGGTTACAAAGGAAAATACTCTACCAAGAAGGGAATTCATACTACCGAGAGAGGAGAATCATCAAAGCAAGCTGGAATCAAGAAGAACATCAAAGGAAAGAAGCCTATTTGCAACTACTATGGAAATCAAGGTCATACTACCAACATGTACCAAATCAAAAAAGGTAAGCAACCGAATGTCACTAAGTCCAATGGTTATTGTTATAATTGCAATAAATATGGTCACACATCTAATAAATGTAGGACAAAGTCTATTAACAATTATCATAAGGCAAAATTCAAAGGGTTTTGTAAAAACTGCAATAGATATGGACATAGTACCAAGAAGTGTTGGTATAAGCAAAAGAACTATATGTGGTGTGCACACCGAGCAAACACTAGAAGCTACCGAACCCACAAAGATCTTAACTGACAATATGTTGTAGTACCATGGGATTACAATACAAGGATATGGTGTGAATGTTGTGGAAGATATGGACATATAAGTGCCAACTGCATTATAAGGTTTGGGATGAACAACCGAAGATCATGGAGAAATCCTGGTATGGCATGTTTTCATTGTCACAAAGTAGGACACTTGGCTGGAGATTGCAGAGATCAACCTAGAAAAGACACTGAGGAAATAAAAGGAAAATTAAAGATGATTTGGAAAAAGAAGGAAATTGTGTCAAATGAAGAAAGCACCTTACCTACCAAGTTAGGTGCTCCTATTCCAAATTAATCGATAAAGGTATGAAGGGACTGCATTCTCTCAAGGTTAAATCTTAACAGTTCCTATTCTATTATGTACTTAATTCAAAATCTGCATAGTTAAGATGTAGTAGTAAGTTTGAAATTCTATCAAAGTCTTTTGGAGCACTTTACAAGAAACCTATCAAGTCGATGATTACATTAAGCCTGTCAAGTTGGTAAATGAAGGAAGTTTGGTTACCTAATTAAAACAAAAAAGGAGAGTAAATTAGTTAAGTGGAACTGAGTGCATTTAATGTTTTTGACCTAACCTGCACAGAGCTCGATAAGGTATATTATGTACTTAAAGCATTTATGCGGTCATTTTTCACTCACCAAGTTTTTGAGAGAGCAGAGCAAGTGATTCAAAGGTGATCAAACCTCCTACAAAGCAAGATTCAAAGTATTTACATCAATCTCAATGCATTGTTAAGCTGGTTTACCGATCTTATCAAGTTGTCATTATCTGCTAAGTGTGAAGCGTCTGCCGTTTGAAAATCCTCAAACCCTAAGGATCTTTTGTTATTTTTTATCTGAAATCTACAAATGGCACCTAAGATCCAAGATCCCATTGTTGTTAAGAATGTTGAAAATCCCTCACTAAAATACTCGTTAACTCCCAAAGTTGCATCTAAATCGGATGACAAAACCACATTTTCACTCATCCTAGATAGAGTGTTATTAGTCGAGGATGTGAGATTCTTCACCAAATGTCATGTTGAATAACTCGGTCACATTGAAATCAAAGACACATATGATGAATTGTGCACCAATGGTAAATTGGATAGCAAGTATGAGCACATTAAGATCAAGGGATTAACTGAAGCCCTAACCTATCCCCGTGTGTTCAAACCCCAGTGGGTCAAGTTTGTTCTAAGAAGAGTTCATGATGACTTCATGTGGCTAGAAGAGCAACCGTTTAAGATTACCAAGGAAATCATTCATCTGATTACCGGTTACCCTATTTATGATCATGCCTGAGCTCAAAAGATGATATCATAGAAGGAATTGATCAGTTTAACCAGAGTGGAATCAGATTGCAGAGGACTGAAATTGAACAATGTCACTGATGCAGAACTAAAATTTGCCATTAGAGTAATAGGTTACTGTTTCTTCCAATTGGCAAGGGAAAACAGTGTACCCCATGCAGCAGTATACCTAGCATACAAAATTGTGAAAAAGGGAATGAAAATTGATCTATGTGAGGTATTGCTGAAAAACCTATTTGAGAATCTGAACACCATCAGGAAGCCGAAGAAGAACAACTCAGCTAATACACTAAAGTTTGGATCACTACTTGTATGCATGTTTTTCTATTTTGAAAAATTCTTTCCATCAGTCGGTAAATTTGTTTGGGAACTACACCGACCAATCACCCATCAGATCAATGACTTCATCAAGAAGCTAGGTGATAATTTTAATGATATTATGGATGATTACTTTAGTAAGTTTCAAGAGAAAATGCATAACAGGTATTGGATTCCACCCAAGCTAGTGGAGAAATACAAAGATGACATATGTTTTGAAGTAGACACTAATTACTATTATGTGAATGATGTGGAACCAAGAACTCAATCTTTGTCACCTATGGGTTGCGAGATTGATTTTGACATCACACAACAACAAATTGATGCATTTCTTATATTGCCAAGGCATGCTACTGAGCTGAGGTATGGAACCTATGAAGAAGTGAAAGAAAAAGTAAAAATGAGCATTGTAGTACCCAAAGCTACAAGAAAGGCAACAAAGATGATAAAGGCATTATCAGAGAAATTCAGAGAAGATTCTTCCTCCACACCTATCAAAGGCACTATAGCCATTACCAAAGAGGAATCTGTAGCCCAAGAGGCAGCTATAACACTAAGCACCGAAATACCTAAGGGAAAAGTGTTGAAAAGAAAGAAACAGGATTCATCAAAGGCCTCACCGACTCCTCCAGCAAAGCGACCTAACACAAGAGCATCTACAACTTCACCGAGTAAGAAAACAAAGAGTGTTACTATTCCCAAGGTAACAAAAACTTACAAGAAATCTACTCGAAGACTCATTTTGGCAAAAGAGTCTAGTGACACCGAATTTGAGGATGCAAGAAAATTTTAGATTGTCAAGAGCAAGAAGGTAAATGTACATAGTGTTGAAATTTTTTGTACTAATCTAAAGGAATATGGTGGATTTGGAGGATTCAGATATGTTAAGTATGAATCTAGAAATGATGATGAAAAGAGACAAATAGAAGAGGCTGTCACCTGCACACTTCTGAAATTCCAATTGGTCCCATTAGAAGTCTCTAATTCTCTTCTAAAAGAATTATATGTACATATTGATAACAAGTGGCAATATGCCCTGGACTTGGAGAAATAGATCAGAGAAAGAAGTTTGGTACATCTCTTTCTTGACATGTCGGTAGCTGAAATAAAAGAACATCTGACAACCTACCACACAAAGTTCCTCGTCAAACAAAAAGCCTTGAAACTGATGAATGAGCTATATATTGAAGTGGAAAATGAGACAAAAGAAAAGTGGTAGGAAATCTTTAGAAACAAGGATGTCGGTGAGCAAGTTGAAGTTGAAATAGTTGATGTCACCGAGAAAGATCCTGATGTTACTGAGCAAGACCTTGCAGACACCATTCAAAAAGATGAAGCTATCATGGATATAGAGGCACCTGAATAGGAAATGATAGAAGGCAATGCATATGCAAAACTTGTATCTAGTGAACCAGTCTTGGAACAAGTTCAGCTTTATCCACCGGTCAATCAGCCTGTCTCAATTGAAGCCCCTTAGGATATAGATAAAGGCACTGAAGGTCAAAGTCTATAGTAGGAGAAGGTACTACTCAAGAATAGACCTCTCAAGCACCTTCTAGCACTAAAAATGTTGTAATTGAGACACCAAAGGACACTATAGAGGCTAAAGAAATCGACCAAAGTGTTGCCTCTACTGAGCAACATACCAAGGGTCATCAAGCCTCACTAGCCATTGTCTTAGTTCAATCGGTGAAGGGAAAAGAAAAGAAGATGAAAAAGCATAGTTTCAAAGTAGATTTTTCAAAACCAATAGTGTTGCCCAATGTTGATATATCCAAATTAAAGTGGCAAGCACTCATTGATTTCGATGAACTATGCAAAGCAAAGGCCGAACAAGAAAAACAAATGGCTATTCAAAAGAAAAATAAAGTACTTCAGAAGGTGAAAGCACTCTTAATAGACATGCTACCTAAAGCTACAATAACCAAAGATGCAGCCATCCACATTCAACTGGATGAACTCCTAACAAAGATAGAGACATCTGGAGTAGATGCATCCAAATATTTGAGCAAGCTAAAAGACAAAGAGCTCACTGCAAAAATGATAGAAAAGGTACAGAAAGCTATTGCTATTGGCAAAGTCAAACTTGTCAAGTTTATTGCTGAGTTGACCCCTCAACTCAAGCACATTCATTATTTATTTCAGAAACTCTATACATTTTCTTTATTCATTAAATACATCAAAAATAAAACAAAAGAAATTGAGAAAGAGATCACTGATCTCTCAAATAAGTTGACCACTGAGCCCAATTCAGTTTAGAATTTTTATACAAAGTTACAATAGCTCATGGCTCAACAATTGGACCTAAGAAATGAAGAACACAAGATTAGGATGGACATAATGACACTTCAGACATTATTCCTTCCTCATCTTTCATCCATCCAAGAACAGATCAACCGAGCCACATACTTATCTACTACACAAGAGGGAAGCACTTTAGATGGCTTAATATCATTATTGGTTGATATTCAAGCACATAATTCTTTAATGGATATTGTAAAGGATGCCCTCTCTGTCGCTCTCACCAAAGCATAGACAAAGTACAAATATATTTTTGACTAGTTGCCACCACCAAATGGTAACTAAATTTTGATGTTTGTCAAAAAGGGGGAGTGATATGGTATTCAATGCATCAAAGTATAGTATCAAACAAAAGGAGTGTAGTATACAAGAGCAATGAACATAACAATAAGCAAAGAACATGAGCAGATCACCGAGTATACAAAATTAGAGTTTTGTATAGTATATTGATAAGGGGAGGATATCTGGATATATTATTTCATTGACTATTGTATATACTGTCAGTGTAGTCAAATTTTGCAAAGTATATAGATTATTGAGTTATGACTTTGAAAGTAGTTTTGTCAAACATCTCAACTAATGTCAAAAGGGGAGATTGTTACTACTTATCAAGTTGCCATTAGTTTTATATCCAAAGTCATTCTATATACTCTAGTTGGTCACTACTACCGTAATATTCAGTTGGTATGCACAGTACAATTGGTTATAAAAGAAAGTAGTCACAGAGCCCAGTATGCACCGAGCTGTCTACCGAGTATCATTCCATGTCTACCGAGCAGAAAAGATGATACACTGAGCTGATATACACTGAGTGAAATGTGTTACCAGATTCATTGAACCTAGACATACATATGAAAACATGTTACAAGATCGAGGTACATAGAATCGTTATCACATTGGAAATTGCACTTAAACATTGTGTATGATTTTGAGGTCATCTAACCAATGAAATATTTTGCATGGTTATTCATTCGAGAAATCATGTTTGTAAGATCGAAGTAATGAATTAGATCACCGACATAAGAGATCTATTTATACAACATGGATTGAGATCAGACATATACATGTAGCATGATAGAAAGGAAGATATAGAAATATATGAAGCAAGACATGTGAAAGCACTAAGTGTTATGACTGCTACATAGACATAGAGGTCACCAAGAAGGATTTCAGAGAACAGTCAAACAACAGAGTAAACAAAAGGGTTTACCGAGTTACTATATGGGTTACTAAGGTATGCTATAAGCAAGGTAATCTTATTCTGAGCACATAGAATCTGCTATAACATTCTAAATGTAAAGTTGTAGATATTTGTAATGATTTTGTTGTAATATTTTGAAGTTGTAAGAGAAACCTTTAATAGGGTAAAAGACTCTAATCAAGTCTATAAATTGTAAAGCCTCTAACCAGGTGCAACATTTAGATTAAGTGTTGTAAAATCCTTTAGCAAGGTAGATCTAACAGATCTTGATACTCCTAACAGGGTAAGCTATCAGAAATAGCTAAACATGTAGCTCTAACCGAGCAACCTTTATTATTGTGTTATTGAGTGAATCATGTATGATTGTTATCTATTTGTTTTAGCTTTATATTATGTTACTGCACTATTTTGTTTATGCATAATAGTAAATTTATTGTTGAAGAAAGGTTTTGAAGTACTGATTCACCCCTCCCCTCTCAGTACATTAGCTTTCCATATTGGGCCTAACAATTCCATCTTACTATCATTCATTCTATAACATGACATAGTACTACCCATCACAAGAATGTAATACATCTCAAGTACAAATAATCTAATCCATTCACATGATTACTTTAAACTCATACAGGCATCTTTTACATCATAAAATAACCATGGATCTATACCTAATTCAGACTTCAAGTCCTATTACATCTTCATTCTCAAATACATAATAGTACAACATAAGATTATATCATTTTTTTTACATACAAATTACATCATGATACAATGTCTTCTTTTCACAAACATAGGAATCCAATAACATAAACTCATGAAGAATCCAATCCATGCATGCAATGCCAAGAAGAGTGTCCCAATGGAAGAAGGCAATCAACCACCTGACCATGTGAAACCAATGAAGGAACCACCCCCCATGTTAGGAGATGACAAAGGTTCCAACACACACTCATGACCTAAGATGGTGACTATCGACCAAAGGATAAAACATGACTCCACAAAACCCAAACATAAGGATACAAAACCAAAGTACAACAAGTGGTTAGATCAATGCAAATATCCTCCAGAGGAAAATCAATAAAACAAGGCATATGGAAAATGGATACATGTGGGGTAGAGTGTCATCACATGATAGAATCATGTGGCATCTGTCTCCACCTTGTAGTAACTCAAGGGAGATCGGGTATACTGCTCCAACGGTCTTCCCAATCTAGGATCCCAAAAACATCTCCCTAGGTCCCTCCAATTCAGGCATACCATATCATATTATTTATCTTGATTAAATGTATTCCTAATACCCATCCCTCTAATCAATTTTTATAATGTTATCACTTGCAATTATACCATCAACTCTTCATGTGGTTTCCTAGGTTTAAACCCCTTCCTAGAGGCCTATTACTCACAACCTAGTACTGACACATGCAAGAGCCCACTCTCCCATCCATGAACCAAGGCCATAGGGTAAAGATACAAATCAAAAGAAAAAACAACACCATCATTAAATCTCAAGAAGCTACAACAACCATATCGGCAACTGAACACAAGCTAAGCACAAGGACACAAGGGTCAACTCAAGGACGGAAACCTTCACAAATGCAATATAAAAATAAACCAATAATGGATAAAAATAATAAAAGAGGTCTAAATAACATAAAATCACAATAGTGAGGCATAACACATCTCACTTGAATCATAAAATCAATCCCTCAACAATGAGGCATTCTCCCTCTCGCCAGAGCGTCAAATCACATAGGAAACACTTCATCGGTAAGGCATGAAACCTCTTACTGGAAAACTTGAAACAACATAAGGGATAAAAATAATCATAATAAGCCCTAAAAATGTCAATAAATCTTGCACAAGCCTCTGGAGAATTCACCCAAATCAGAAAGGCACTAGAACAAGCTAAAAAATGAATTTTGAAGACCCCCGGGACAACTCGGTGCTCTTGAAACCTAGAGTAGCACTCCTGGTAGGTATGGTAGCATTTTTGGTATGTATAATAGCATTTTGGGTTAGTATGGTGGCATTTTTGGTCTCTGGGGTGGCATTTCTAATCATTTTGATTGAATCTGCAAATCAATGTCTCAGCTCTCCTAGTCAATTTGGCAGAGCTTATGGTATGAATTGTGGCATTCTTGGCATATATGGTGGCATTCTTGGAATGTAGGGTGGTGTTTTTGGTAGTTTCCATACCATTCGTGGTTGTTTTTGTAGCATTTTTGGGAGAAGAGTGCAAAACTAAGCCTATCCAAGTCCTTAAGCTAGGGAAGGGGTACAAAGGTTCTTAAGAACCAAAAATGGCCCTCCTAATGCAGTCAAGGGGTCCAAAATACTCAAATGACATCGAAGAAGTCCAACACACTCAACTCAAGCTTCCTAGCAAAAGATGCAGAAGAAGATCTGTCTCCCACTAATCAAAAGACTGAGAAATCTAAAGCCTAGACCACTAGGGAGAGGGAGAGGAAAGTAATAAACAACATATTGTGACTCAATCAATCAAATAAAGATCCAAAAGCATCCAAACAAGTGGAAGGAAGATTCCACACTCCCGCAAAATAGCCACAGTGAAAACATAGTAAACACAAAAGGAACATACAATCAAATCGGCACTTTCTCCCCATTCCAAACTTACATATTAGATTGAAAACCAATTAAAGGAGATCATTATCATAGAAAATAAATCTCCAAAACAATTTCCAAATCAAATTTGTAGACATGGAGAAGACAATCTTTTCCCGAAAGAAAATGTAGAAATAAGAATCCACCAACTTGCAAATCGCAAGACAAAAATTGAAGTAGAAATCTGAATTTGTCAAGCCTTTCCCAATCCAATTCACAATCCAAAACTCTAAATCAAATCTAAAATCATCTTGCAATGATCTTCTAGGTAATCAACTCGTGCTCAGACCAGCAAGCCAAAATAAATAGGAAAATTAATTTTAACCTATAGTTTCCTCGACCAATAGAAAAATTCGAAGAAACTATATATCTACTTACCTTTACAAAGTTTGAAAAAGGCATAACATAAATATATATATTTCTTACCAAACCAATGAAATTGACCAATCATAAATAAATGTAGGTAGAAATAAATTAAATTCATTTACTTGTATCATCTGGTTTCACATTACTTTCAGGGCTTCTTTCACAGACAGGGTTTTTCCTCTTGACGTCAGTTTCCTTCATCATCTTCCCGTCGTCTATACACTCAGGGATTACAGCCTCATTAGTAGTTTATCTTGAAAACTAAAAGATCTCGACTTTGTGGTGATATTTGCTCTTCTATTTAGGTTGTGAATTCAGGATCTAGGGTTTCTTTGATAGGAACTTCACATTCAGTGAAGAATACGGTAAATTCAAACCCTAAAATTGTTTCTCCAGTGAAGGAAATGGTTGTGAATTTGGGAACTAGGGTTTTTATGATGGGCCCTTTACATTCTGCACACTTGAAGAACACGGTAATCTCTAACCTTAAAGTTGTGGAATCAGAAAGTATCCCTTTGGAACCCATTAAATCTCCTTTTGTTTGGATGCCAATACCTTGCATTGATTTGGTAGGACACCCTAGTTGACAAGAAAGCGCATTGCTTGCACTCAAATGATGTGTTGGGGGATGTTTGGGGGGATCAATTGAGATTGTCTAAGCTTTATATGAAATTGCAAAAACGTTGGAAAAATTTGCATTATTTTTATTTAATTTTAGCATCATCTTTTGTTATTATCTTTGATTCACCATTGATTTGCGCTAAGGTTTTGGGCTTAGAGAATCATTGGTTTGGAAATCACCTCTTCTCTATGTCAAAATGGAAGCCTTTCTTTGTGCTTGCTTGCTCAAAAAAGAAGTTAATTCCATTCTGGTTTGGGTTACTAAAGATCCCCTTTGAATTTATAGATCTTATTGTTTTGCAACAAATTGCGAATTCGTTTGGCTCTTTTATAACCTCTCGAATGGATTTTTTGGAGGGGGAGGTTCTGGTAAAAATCTGTGTTTTGGTTAAAACTAATTGTGTGTATCCCCGTACATGTAATATAAAATCTCAGGAAGGTATCTAGCATCAAAATATTGAATGGTTGGATAATGAACTTCTTCAATCCCCTCTTATTCTAGATGCACCATTGTTCATGGATTTTAAGAAACATTGTTCTCTGGTTGAATGATATGGATCACTTGGGTGTGGCTACATTGAATATACCTCAGAATAATCATGATGTTAGAACTTTTCCTAGGGTTCTTGGTCAGTCAAAAATCTCACATAGTCCCACCATAGGGGATCTTGAGATTTTGTTTCATCCTCAAAAATCTGTTAATGATTTAGGGTTGCACCAAATTCTGAATCAGGATAATGTTTTCCCTTCAAAAACCAAGCCTTTGGATCCTCCCAGGAAGGATATAGGTTTTCAACCTAGTCCTAAGGTTCCAAATGTTGTAACTCCTCAGGATTCGATTCTAATATTTGAAATTCAGAATCTTGTTTCCTCTCCTGCCCATCAGGGGCAAAATGTTGGTATTAAGGAAGTAAATTTGGATTGTATTATGATGCCGTAAGTGGTTGAAACTGATACAGAATTGGTTGAACAGGTGAATGATTTGTTCATTAAGCATGCCCCTCAGTCTATAGGGGAAGTTGTAGATAGAGTTATTGACTCAATTGATACTGATTTAGGTAAGATTCATTCTTCCCTTCCTATTAATTTAACACCTAATCCTTTTGAGCTTCTGGCTTCTAAGGATTTGGGGTCTATTATGGTAGATGTCTTAGCTTCTCCAAAATCTAGTAAGCCTTTTCCAATCGTTCAAACCTCTTTACTTTTAACTCCACCAATTGGTTCACCTAGATGAGGTAGACCCCCTAAGAAAGCTCAAACTCAAATAGAAATTGATGTTGGGGTACATAAAACTTTGTCCCTTTCTCTTGGTATGGGTTAGGGGAGAAAGACTCTTTCCCTAGGAAGACCTAAAATATCTACCTCGACTCCCTTAAAGAGGAAAAAGAAAAAGGGGAATCCTTTGTTGACTAGTCCTCCTGTGACTAGATCAAGGGCTCTTAAAAGAAAATTGCAGAGTTGTTTAGCTAATAATACCAAAGCTCTATTTATTGAGAAGTGGGGAGCTTCGGCCTCCCCTCGAGGATAATGAAGATTATTTCTTGGAATGTTAGGGGCTTAAATGCCCCTAACAAGCACCACTTGATTAAATCCCAGATGGATTTAATTAAATGTGATTTAATTATGTTGCAAGAGACTAAATTATCTCAGGGTTCTGCTGATGTGCTTTTTTCATCTTGGAAAAGGTGAAATTTTGTTTCTCACCTAGCTACTGGGGCTTCTGGAGGCCTAGCATTATTATGGAATAACTTCAATAGAGATGTCTAGTTAGTAACTTTGGCTGCAAACTGGATGTTGTTTTTTATTCTTAGCAAGGTTTCTAAGGTTAAGATTTGGTTATTTAATGTTTATGCTCCTTCTACGATTCAGGCTAAATGTAAGTTGTGGGGTGACTTAAAAAGGATTTCTTCTCCATTAGGGCAGGGATCTTTAGTCATATTTGGGGGAGATTTTAATGTAATCATAGATTCTAGTGAAAAGAGAGGAGGCATTCTTTCGGCTAAGAAAACAATGGTTGATTTTGGGAATTTTATTTTTGACATGGACCTCTTTGATTGTAAATTTCAAAAAGGGGTTTTCACTTGGACAAATATGAGGAGAGACTTTTCTCAAATAGTAGAGAGGTTAGATTGTTTCTTTCTCTCAGAGTCATGGTTACAATTAGATTTTGAGTTTTTTTCCTCTATTTTGCCTTTGTCAGGTTTTGATCATTTTCTGATCTCATTAACTATCTTGGAGGGTACTCCTAATTTTAAATCTTCTTTTAAATTTGAACCTATGTGGTTCAGGGACCCCTCATTTTTACCCCTTCTGAGGGTATGGTTGGATTCTGCCCCCTTTTGTCCCTGGTAGGGAAACACCAGAGGGAGCCATTGTGGCTCACGAAGTGCTGCATTCTATCCATACTTGGAAGGTCTCATCTATGATTCTCAAACTGGATATGATGAAGGTCTATGATAGGGTTGAGTGGGAGGCTTTAGTTTCTGTTCTTCTCAAATTATGTTTCTCTAAGGCTTGGGTCAAATGGATTAAGGTTGTTATTTCCACTGCCAGATTCTCGGTTTTAATTAATGGGTCTCCTTGTGGTTTTCTCTCCTCTTCAAGAGGTTTGAGGCAAGGGGATCCTCTGTCCCCTTTCCTGTTTATCCTTTTAGCGAAGTCTTTTAGCTGGGCAATTAAGGCTATAAAATCAAAAGGTTTATGGAAGAGGATTGCGATCCATGGGGTTCCTGTTCCTATTTCACATTGTTTATTTGCAGATGACACTCTACTTTTTGGTCAAGCTTCCTTAAAGGAGGCTAATACTATAAATGGGATTATCCAAAAGTATGCAACTTTTTCTGGCCAAAAAGTCAACATTGAGAAGTCAAAAATATTCTTCCTTAACACATCACAATTAGTCTAGCAGAGATTGCAGACCTTTTGGGGTTTTGATCCTAGTATTCTTCCTTGTAAGTATCTGGGTTACCTTTTTTCATTAAAAAAAAAAATCTATCCTTTTGGGAAAAGCTCATTTTGGTCATCTCAAAGAGGATTTTATCCTGGAGCCATAAATGGTTAAGCCTTGTAGGAAAACTTGTACTGATTAAATCTGTGTTGAATTCAGTCCCTATTTATCTTATGTCAGTAGTAAGCACCCCTAAATTGGTGTTAGTAAGTTTGCAAGACACTCTTAGGTCCTTTCTCTAGAATAGTAATAAAGATGGGAAGAATAAACTGCCCTTAGTAGCTTGGGATAAAGTCTGTCTGCCCAAGGAATAGGGAGGTACAAGTACTAGAAATTTGAATAAACAAAATCTGGCTCTGGGAGCTAAATTGGTCTGGAAGTTGTATGAGAAAACTGATTCTTTTTGGGCACAAATAATGTTTGCAAAATACTTGAATAATGGACCTAGGGAGTATGTCTTTCAGATATCTAATCTACCTTTAGGTTCGGCTATGTGGAATTTTATTTGCAAATGTCGGAATGTTATCTTGCCACATCTTTCTTGGATTGTTCATAATGGGAAAAAGGTTAGATTTTGGGATGAAATGTGGAATGGTCATACTCCCTTACAGAATAAAAGGGACTGGTCCCCTTTGATATCTATCCTTTCTTCCCTTTGGGGGGTATTTGTGGCAGATTACTTCAAGGTAATTCATAATGGTGATCTGAAATTGGTAAAATGGAAATCCATTGAATTCTTGGATGTTGAGAATGATCTCAAGCTGCATTTTGCAAAGGTTTTGGAAGAAAGAATGATTACCTATCTGACTCTAAAGATGAACTTGTATGGACTAGGAACATCTCAAGCAAATATATGGTTAAGGATGGATATAACTCTCTTGTGTCGGCCAACAACTCTTCCTCTTGGCCACATAATCTTTTTTGGCATTCAACCTATCTTTCGAAAGCTAGTGCTTTCGCCTGGTTAGCAGTCCAGGATAGGGTACTTACAGGCATGCGCTTGGATAGACTTGGTATCACTAATGTTTTTTCTTGTGTGTTATGCAAAAAAAAATTGGAAACCTCCTCTCATCTCTTCCTTCACTGTGATTTTGCATTTCAATGCTGGCAGTGGCTTCTTGGCAAATTGAACCTATCTTTTGTAATAGGGAAAGATCTTATTTCACACTTTAGAGCCTAGCCTCTTCTATTTGCTTCATCCTTCTATGCTTGTCTTTGGATTGCTTCCCCTTCCATATTTATATGGAACATTTGGCTAGAAAGGAATAATAGGATCTTTAAAAAGAATAGCTCTTCTCTTGAGGAGGTTTTACTGAAAATTGAATCCTCTATTTCAGAAGTTGTCTTGTCTTATCTCTTTAAGAATGTCAAAAATCTCTCTTCTTTTTTGCACTGGGATAGTAGGGTGACTAGGGTCTGGAAGCTATTATCTATCTTGCCTTCTCATGGTTCCATTTTGAGAAATAGTAATGCTTTAACCAAAAGACATTTATCTATTTGGAAGCCCCCTCCTAATACGCATTTTAAATTAATTTTTGATGGTGCTGCTCGTGGAAATCCCAGTTTGGTAGGGGTAGGTATGGTGATTTTTGATCATCATGTGAATATTGTCCAAGCTAGATGTCATGTTGTTGGGTATAAGTCCAATAATTTCATAGAATTTAAGGCCCTATCACTGGGCTTGGACATGGCTATATCCTTGGGCATCAAGTATCTTGTAATTGAAGGGGATTTGATGGTAACCGTCCAATGTGTTATGAAGAAGAAATCTAATTATTGGAAATTACAATATGTTCTAGAGTTAATTTTACAACAGTTGGCTTTCTTTGATTCCTTTTTGACCACCCATTGCTTCAAAGAAATTAATATAATAGCGGATTTTTTTGGCAAACTTAGCCATTGACACTAATGCAAACTTGCAGGATATAAGTATGGATGAGTTCCTGCCTTCCCCTCTGAAACATTTGCATTAAATCTTCTTGGCTTTTCTTAAATATGTTCTCATAAAAAATCTTTCAATGCCCTTATGCCTTAAGAAGGTAGCATGTTTGGGGTTTATGCACAGGTGGTAAGAATTCTTAGTAAGCAATTCCTAGTTGGCTATTGAGTATGCTTATGATCTGTCATAAGTAGCAAGGGTGGTACTTGTTATGGTATTAAGGTGGTGCCCTGTCAGTAGATTGGTTTCGAGGTTATGATTTGGTATTTTTTATCTGCTGTATCCTCACTCGTGTGTTTTAAAGGCTTTACTATTTTATGATGTATGAAGGGAATGTGTTTCACTTGTAATCATTCATGGTTTTTTATGAAGCTATTATGATAAGGAGTGTGTAGCTTGTTATGTGGCACCAGTTGGGATATGAAGTATTGGTTTCAGCCACCACCCTCATGTGAAGTCCATTATTTATGGTTTATCTTGTATGAGCTTTAATCTTGCTTCAATTGGCTTTATGGATAATTATGAAGTACCATGATTATCTCGGTTCACATTTTTGGTGGCGATTGGTCTTTAAAAGCCAATTTCATTCTCAATACAATAGTAAATACTTGGATTATTCTTGTTTGAGCTCTGTTTCATATGTCGAGTGCTTTTTCTCTTTCAAGATATAGGGTCATTGTTGAATGCCTGATTGAGAGGGAAAATGAGGCTCCTAGTAATAATTCTGAAATTCTTGGGGAAGTGTTTTGTTTGCTTACTCCTTAGGTGGATTTTGAGGTTCGCAAGTTGTTGGGATCTCTCTGGTTGTAGTCTGGTCTTTCCTTTTCTGGCTCTAAGATTTTGCCTTGATTTCTTACTGTTTGCTATGACATTTTTCTTGATAAGGATTTACTCCATCTCTTGGTTCATATGTTTATCTTTCCCTTGATTTGCTCCTGGGAGCTTGTTAGTTCTGCATTGGATAAATATCATTTTGAGCTGGGCTCTTTTTATTATGGGGGTTTTCTTCCTCACTCTGATCTGCTGGATAATGGGAATTGTGGAGTTTTATTATTCAAGTTGAGAATGGGGTTATTATGTGATAGATTGGGGGACACATTGCATGCTTTTGAATCCTTGCTATAATTGGTTCCCTCACAGTTTGTGGATAAAGCCTTAGTGGTTCTTATGGGTTTACATTCTTTGCTCTCTTTGGGTTTTTTTGCCTTAGCTCCTCTGTGGTTAGAATCTCCATTGCAGAGCATTCCTCCTTTGATCATGGATAGAGAGCCCCTTGTTGAGAGCTCGAGTTCTTGGTTTCAAAACTAACTATGTGTGCAAATATGTTGATGTCTTTTTGATGCAGGGTTCTGATTGGTTGATATATCTTCATGGCAAGCTTGGGAAGCCTTGTGGCTAGGTACCTCCTCTACAGATTACTCCTCATAATTTTTTGGATAATGATATGTATATCTTTGATAAGCCATGTAATGGGAGGGTGATCAATATCAAATATGTAATTGGGTTTATGGGGTTTTTTGGATAATGATATGTATATCTTTGAAAGCTATGTAATGGGAGGGTGATCAAAATCATATATGTAATTGGGTATATGGGGTTTTAAATTTACTTTTTTTGGGCCACAACCAGAGGTTTTCTTACAAGTTCTTTCTTGCCGGTATTCCCTTTGAACTCGTTTGTATTTTCAAAATTCAAAATTAATAAAATATAAGTTTAGTGGCTTGCCCACTTTTATCAAAAAAATAAAAATAAAAGTCATCTCAACAATAAATCAACAAATTAAGTAATTTAAACAATCAATAAAGCTCAATTAAATCCCAATAAATAAAATAAAATAAATTAATTAACCAATTAAATTCTTAATAAAATAAATAATTCAATCATGAAGTAAATCCAATAATCATGCCATGATAGGCCAAAATAAGAAGCCCAAGAGATTTGACCTCACAACCTATGAAACAAGGTGGAAGAATCTTACCCAATACACCACAACTCTTAGTTGAATCAAGAGGGAAAAAAACCAAGAAAAAGACATCACAATGAACTAACAAGGTATAAATCTCAAACCTAGAGTGTGTGAGGGAAACTATGTCATCTCTGTCAAATTGCCATTGAGATAGAGACACGCTCAGACCTGTGAAGCCAGGTGGAGTCGATGTCTGGTACCTACAATCTTGCATCAAAGACCAACATGACATATACATATATATCACAATAAATAGGCAAGTGGTAGAGAATCACGATGACATATCTCACTCGCAATGAGTGATATGACATCATCTCTACTCACAAAGACAATAACACATTATAATATCAAAAAATCGTATAGAATCATCATCATGACGCAAGGTTAGTATCATCATCAATTTCATAATCCATATAAACAATAACCATATGTAAATCCATGAATCATATAAATCCAGCAATCTAGGATATACCAAATCAACATCCATAAGAATCAAATATCATATAATAATTCTCACATCATCAATCATAAAAGTATCCAATCATAAAGAGTCATCACAAATATCATGAGTCCGCATAAGGTCCTAGTATCATGAATACCATTCAATAATAGAAGAGTCATAAACAACCATCAAATAACCATCATAAGTCTAAATAAGTCTATTAGGATGCAAATCAAAAGCAATTCTAGGAGGGGCACTACAGAATAACTCAAGAAACCACTTGACGCTAAACAACAACTCACATAGAGACTCTAAACTGACAAGGGTAATAAACTTAAACCTAGAGTGTAGAATGGATTTACATGTCATCTCTGATAAACTTTCCATTGGGATAAAGACACACTCAGATCTGTGAAGCTAGGTGGAGTTGATGTCTGGTACTTGCAAACCTGTCACCACCAATACATATACAACAACATATGCAATCTATATAACATAAATACACAGGAAAGTGAAGAGAATCACAACATCATATCATGCTCGCAATGAGTGATATGACATTGTCTCTATCACAAATACACTTAGAAGATAGTCACGACAATCAAGCACTATCATAAACATCATCGTATCCAATATAATCATGAATTAGGGTTAGTACATGGCTAGATACCATCAAATCATCATAAAGTAAACTAAACCATATCAATATGATCTATTAATGCACAAAAGACAAGATGAATTAGGGAGGGGAAGTACATTAATTCTTTTAGAGCATCTATTAATTCTTTCAGAGCATTTGATTATTTTAGAGCATTTGTTAATTCTTTCAGAGCATTCGTTAATTTCTATCGCACATTTGTTATAAAAAATAGTGCATTTATTTTCTTAGCACATATGCCCAAAAATTCTCAGAAAAGGAAATAAAATTCATAAAAATGAAAACTATATAAAATATATTTATCCCAACGTCTCATATGCACATTTATATTTATCAAACCATATGTTAATTTCTCAAAATTGCTCTCAACAGATAATCTTTTTGCAGACATGAAGAAAACAAACTTTTAAATTAAAAACAATAGAAGGAAATAGATCTCCGACCTAAAAAAATTGAAGTTATGGAAAAAGAATCTGGATAAGCACAATCAAACCCAAATCTAGCCAAATCAAATCAAGCTTTCAAATCTTCAACCGTACAAAAAAATCCGAAAAAGCCAACAACCCAACAAAATCTTGGGAAATATATTATATAGAATATTAAAGCCAAAACCATGAAATAATGTCAGCCAATCAAAATAATAGAGTAAAATATATTTCTTACCAACCCTTTCCAAATGCCAAGGTAAGAATAATAAAATGTTATTTAATTAACTTACCCAATAATTCAACCAATAGAATAATAGGGTAGATAAGGTAAATATAATATTTAATTAACCCAAAAGGATAAATAGGAAATAGTAATATAATTGACCAAGGATAACTTAAACCATGGGCACAACTAAATATAAAAGTCCATCAATAAAATAACGAAGGGTGTATAAATAAATTCCCAAACTAATAAATAATAAATATCCAATAGTTATTAAATCAATAAATAAATAATCAACAACATAAAATCACTTATTAAATATATATCCAAATATTAATCTCTTGTTAATATTAAATATTAATGTCAACTATTTATTTAATTTATTATTATAAACTATGTAAATCTATTAATTTAGTTTAACATTAGTAAACTATATAAATCAATCAATTAATTAATAATTAAATCAATCAATAATCATAACACTACAAACCAATCCAACATAGGATAACTCAAGAGACCACTAATGCTATACAACAACTCATACCAAGCCACTAAACTGATAAGGGTAATCAACTTAAACCTAGAGTGTAGAATGGGTTTTCATGTCATATCTGATCAACTTTCCATTGGGATAAGACACGCTCAGACCTGTGAAGCTAGGTGGAGTCAATGTCTGGTACCTGCAAACCTGTCACCACCAATACACATAAAACAACATATATATAATAACATATATCATAAATGATCAAGCAAGTGAAGAGAATCACAACATCATATCATGCTCGCAATGAGTGATATGACATCGTCTTTATCACAAATATAATAGAAGACACTCACAATCAAGAAAGCACCATCATAATCATTATCATATCCAATATAATCATGAAATAGGGTTAGTACATCCTAAGATACCATCAAATAATCATTAAATAGATTAAGCCCTACCAATATGATCTGTTATTATTCAAAAGAGAAAGATGACTCAGGGAGGGGCACTACATCCTCCCCTCCTTGGGCTCAACTTACTCTTGGAAGTCATGAAAGTTAAGTTTAAAACACGCACACATTAATCCAAAAATTCCTTGAACATAGACAAATTAATTTTTTTCCTTGGGATAATTACAAATAATATACCTATTCTTTCTCATTTAAGGACCATCAATCAATAAAACGTCTTAGTTGAAGCATTTTCTAGTTCAAAATAGGGTAATGATGTAGGGTCCACCCTTGACTTGACTTGTTTGACTAGATTTGACCTTTAATTCATGCGTGATAAACACTATTGGGCATAGGCTATTTCAGATGATTTATAGGATGTTGATACTATCATTAAAGATTGTGTGATTTATTAGACACTATATGCTTATTATGTGATTGACTATCGAAAGATTATATTGATCATGTGATTTGATGAGCATAATTGTTGATGGATTTTACATGCCTTACTATAATCGTGAATTATACTAATCATGCACTTGATGATGTTTTATGTACTAACCATATTTAATGATTATCTATGATGAGTTGATCTTATGGTGTGTTTGATTGTTGTATGACTATCTTTAGAATAGAGACAATTCCACATCACTCATTGCGAGCGGGATGTGTCATTGTGATTCTCTAACCCTTATCTGTTATAATATATATATGCATATGCCATATCATTGCTTTGTGGATGCAGGATTTGTAGGTACCAGACATCGACTCCACCTATCTCCATAGGTCTGAGCGTGTCTTTAAATCCCAATGGTATGTGGTTCGGAGTTGGCACAATTTCCCCTAACATACTCTAGATCTAAGTTGTTCACTGTGAGTCGTCAGTGTCTTGGCGCAAGTCATCATGATAGTTAGTAAGCTGGGTTTCTTCTGTGTTGTGAGTATGTTAGTATTGGCTGATTATTCCTTTTATGTTGAGATTGACTATTTGATTATTGATGTGAGATTAAATAATTAATGATGTTTATTTTAATTATTTTGATTAATAGCAATTTGATTATTTGGTTATCTAATGTTTAATTTAATTTATTAGATTCTTGCCTTTTTGGTTATTTGATTATTTGATATTTAAATGTTTATTTATTTTAATGATGATTTAATATTTATTTAATTTTTATTGTTTAGCTTATGATGTGTTTAATATTTATTTGTAATTTGACCTTTATTGGTATTTATTTATTTATTTAATTGCCTATGGTTTAATATTTATTTGGCTTTTAATGTTTATCTGATTCATTAATTCATTTATGAGACTTTGGTTTATTTAATTTAATTTCCCCATTTGATTTATTTAATTGTGGCTCATGTTTTATTTATTAGTTTGACTTTTATATCAAGTGGGTTGTATAAATAATAAAATGATAAAACATTCCCACAAAATTGTAAAAGCATGATTTATATTTACCTTACCTACCCTCTTCTCTTATTGGTTGAATTTAAAAAAAGAGGTAAAATTATATTATATGGTGGAGTTGGTAAAATATATTATAGATTGAAATATTTTGATTGGGTGAGATTGAGGCTAGGGTTTTTGGTTAATGTTTGTCTTTTTATTTTTTTTTCCGTGAAGTTTTCTTCTTGGTTTTGGTTTTCTTCTCTCTTGGATTTTGGCTGGAGCTTGGGTTGGATTTGGTTTGGCTGGTGGAATCTCTTCTTTAGCTTCTTCCATAACACGGGTTGCAGGTTGGAGATGTATTCTACCTTTTATATTTTTTTTTACAGTTTTCATGTATGCTCCGTGTTTGCAGATTGAACGTGTGAGCTTGGGGAAATGAATCTAAAATTTGTATAGTGAGGAAGGAAATATATGAAGGCATAAATTTGTTGTAAGATTTTATTCTATAGTTTGTGGGAAATATTTGTATTTCTAGGTTTCTGAGTCTATGTCATGCATGGAGTTTTGATTTAATATTGGCCTTCAAGTGTTTATTATTTATTTAATGTTGAAGTGAATTTTATTTACTGGGTAATATTATTTTACCCATTAAGTAATTAAAAGGGGGTAATTTGTATTCTTTTATTTAAAAGTTATTTTCACCCTAGGTCAATGGTTTAATTTATTTTACCTACCCTTGGATTTGATTGGCTGGAAGTTTATGGTAGGTAGAAAATATATTTTATTTTCTTGAACTTTGGGAAGGTAGGTATGGAATATAATGTTTTTGGAATATTTTGATTGGAGGATGGTTTTGTTTGGTTTTGTTTTTTAATTTTTATTTTTTTTTATTTTTTTTATAAATAGGCCTTCTTATGCATTCATGGGAATTGGCATCTTTGGTGAATGAATTTCTAAGATTAATTTGGAGATTTCTAGTAGTTGGATTTAAATTGGTTTAAAGGCTTGGACTGGTTTTTCTTGTAGGTTAATTTGCTAGTTGCTCGATTGTGTGGTACTTTTCAGATTAATTCTTGTACTAGAGGCATTGTTGAGGGTGTTGATGATTTATAGTTTTATATCTGATTTTATTTGATGTATTTTATTGGTTTCAAGCATATTTACCTTCCTATGTTATTGGGGAAAGAATTGTGCTTTCATCCATATTGATGTGCTATGGTTGGTGAGTTGGAAGTGTTGTTGTTTTGGGGCAACAAGTGAGTTGGCCTTGCTATGGTTTTACTTTCATTAATGATAACAAATTTAATGGCTTGATATGCCTTTGTTGATTGCTAGCCAAGAGGCTCATTTTGTTATATTGATGTTGTTGTAGCCTTGCGTATGTTGTGAGATTATATGTGGAAGTTATTGGCTTCATTGAGTATTATTTTCATGTATTTATGTTGGTAGAGCCTCTTGTTATGTGTTGTTGGGCCATGTTAGGAGGAGTGGGCTTCCTTGTGATGATTGGGGTCATGAGAGATAGGCTAGCATGAGGTTCCTTGTAAGGATGCATGAAGTCTAGACCACCAGGGCACATTGGAGTTTTCCATGATTTGTAAGCAAGTGATAACATTGATAATGAATTAATTGGGATGGAAAAATTATAACTCACTTAAACAAGATAATGAATAGTTTTGAGCCTCATGACTTATGTCCTAGGGAGGATGTTTTAGGATAAGCATGAGAAGGCCGTGAAGATGGTAAGCTAATCTCCCTTTGTCTCTCATAGGTTGAGATGGCTTCACATGTCCATCAGGCTAGTGCCTTGTGTTATTATGTTATGAGGATGACATGTGATGACACTCCACTCCTACATGTGTTCCCCCTTTATGATTTATGATTATGCTTATTGGATGCATTTATGTCCTTATGAGTTTTACGCCTCTGGGAGTTTATTCTTGTGGCTCTGTGTGAGTTCTTTCTTGAGAGTCCTTGTTGGTTAGTCTCTTTGGTTTTGAGTGTTAGCCTAGATGTAGAGTGTGTGTTGGGACCTTGTGTCATCTCCTAGCATGGGGGGTGGTTCCTTTGGTTCCACATGGTCGGGTGGTTGGTGCTTTTAAACCATTGGGATGTTCTTATCTTTGGATTCTTCTTGCATGGATGAGGATGCTTCTTTAGTTTATTCATGGATAATAATTATAGCAAGAATGTAAATGATGATGTGACTTATGTAATGAAATCCTTATGTAACGGTTGTAAAAGAAGCCATGTATATGAGAAATGACTATGTTGTTCTAGTTATGGTGATAGCTTTTGGTTATGGTATGTGATTGTAATGATGAACCCTAAGTTGTAATGTAGCATATTTATATTAATGAAATGGATGCATGAGATGTGGATAAGTATTGTTGTTTGAAACTAAATGATGTATTTTGTATTCTTGATGAACCATGTTAAAAGTAAATCCGGTAAATGTTATGATAGTGCTATTAGATTTGAAATGATGTCTTTAACTAATGGTTTAAGTAGAAGAAATGTTATGTATTGATAGGATGTATGAGTTTGAGTAATATTGGAAGATATCTTAGGACATGTTTATGAGTTGTGATTAAAGAATTCGAAATTATATCATCATACTTCGTAGATAGTGATCTAATGATTGAATCAAAAACCTATAATGCTTGGGATGTAATTGAAGGTTCCTTATGAAATATTGTATGGATGTTCTTAGTGAATGAATTGCTAATCTTATTAATGAAAGTTACTATTAAGTGTATGGGAAGATGATTAAATGAGATCTTATCTTTTAGGAAAGGATTAGAATGTATCATGTGTTATAGTTTAATATTATATCTCCATTTGGTGAATGCTATTAGTGGTATGGAATTAGGATATTGTATCATAGTTTATGTTGAGATGAATTTATGTAGTTACCTGATATGTAATGAGATGATTGTTGGTTAATTGATATAGTGTAAGATATTTTATGAGTATTAAACAAGCTATGGGTTAAATGTTTAAGGAGACTTTGTGAGTATTGCATTATGTGCTTTTAGAATCATGATGAAGTAATAAGTATGCTAGGAGCATAGAATTATAAGTGACTATGTAGGAGTTAATTATAAATTGAAATTATGTTAATGCAATGGAAGGGTTAATCTTGATATATGGATGGTGATGTCCATAGTCGAAGGTTGGTTAATGGTAATAGGAACATTTGGACTTGGCATATAAAATGAATCTAATTGAAAAGGGAAATAGATGTGCATTGAAAGATGAAATCTCATGTTAAATGAAAGATTAAGTAGATTGCATATCATGAGTGTTAGGTATGTCTACGATGCACCTGTGTGTGTATAATGATTAATATTATGAGGTATTGATCTAGAAAAAAGTAAAGGCTTATTGCTTATGTAGGTAGATTAAGTAATGACGTTGAGATACCCTAGGGAGTTAGTAGTAATGATTTATTGTATTCCGCTTGCATAATTGTTTGAATAGCTTGAGTGATTTACTCTATGTTCATAATACTTAAATGTTGTTGTGTGCTCACTACATTGGTTAAGTGTTGTTATGTGCTATATTGTTTTAAAAAAAAAAATTAAAATAGTGTGTTTCTAGCTATATTTCTCTAGGGTATTTTGGCGGGCATTACAAATGACAACAAAATTTTTCATACTATGTTTCAATTATTAAAGGTAAAATCATTACTCAAGAGATAAAACAAGTCACAAAACTCTTACTAGTTACAAAAAGCATGCTAAATCATGAGGATACCTTCAAGAGTTCTTCATTTAGCTGTATTTTGCAAGATAAATCTATAATTCCTGACACTAAGTTTGCATCCATAAGCAAAAATCAAAATAATTTACACCATTCAAGTGTGACCACATTCATTTAGCATCTAGTTACATGCAATTAAGAAGACACATTTATATTTTGCACAACATTTCACACATAAGCACACCCTTAAACTATTGAAGAAGCCATGCCATAAATATCACTATTAACACAAACATTCAATCAAAATATCCAAAGGCACCCTTATCCATTAATTACACATGATATACATACATAAGAACCCATTGAAAAAAAAGATGTAATAGTTCATTTATTTTTAAGTCTTTAAATTTCTCAAGTCCAAATGCACTTCTATCCAATATTTCATAGAATTTAGAAAGCGACCATTACATTTCATCCTAATAACATATTTATCTACTCAATTACTATCATCATTATCTAATTGATCAGTAAATCTAGTGAACTTCTCCGTGGTGTCCTCCCTCACATCCAATGAAGAACATCCCAATGGAAGAAGGCATCAAACCACCCAACCATGTGGAACCCTAAGGAACCACCCTCTATGCTAGGAGATGACACAAAATCCTACTCACACTCTAGATCTAGGTTGACATCTAACTACCAAAGAGATGAAAAAACTTCAAGACCACAATCATGACATAATCCACCATACAGAACATCTAGAGGCACCACAATACAAGCATAAGGAACTAGGATCAACTTGTAGGGAAGAGTGTCATCACAAGCTATCAGAGGATATCTTAGAACTCTGCCCTGACATCGGTGATACATATGCATAACCGTCTCAACCTTTGAGGAATCAAGGGAGTATGGTTTATCTGATTACTAGATCTTCCCATATCTCACTCTGGTTTACTCCAAGCCATGGGATGTGGCATCACCACAACAAATTTATTAGCTTACTTAGATGAGTTACTACTACCCAACCCACCTAATATTTATTATTATATTTCACTTAATTAATACAATAAACCTCCAATGAGATATCCAGATGGTCTAGACCCTGGCTCCAACCAAGGAATCCTTGTAGTCTATTCCTTGTGACCTCAACAGACTCATGGAAGCCCACTCTCCCTAACCATTCACCAATGCCTTAGGGTAAACATACACAACAAGAGCAAGGGCTCTCAAAGAATAACCCAGCTAACCAAGGTCTCTAAAAACATAAGTATATCATAATTGCACAATAACACCAACATACATCCTCATAGGCCATGTAAATCTTATATCAAAACTTAAACCAAAAAGCCCAATATATCAACACGGTATAGCATAGTCCATAAAGCCAACATGAAAACAAGAGTCTCCACTATCAAAGACATAACAATAAGAAAGAGTAAGTCACACATACATCTTACTCAACCATAACATAATACAATGTTCAACATCAGATCATAGGCCTCATGCTAGAGCATACACAAATCATCCTCAACAACAAGGTATTTCCCGTCTTTCTGGAGCTATAACAATATATACACACAATCCTCAATGGTAAGGCACTGTCCCTCTTACTAGAGCCCAAATAACAATAAAACATTCAAATCTGAGCAATACATAGAGCCAAGAACCTCAAGAACATCACAACATGCCTCTGGTAAAAAGTCAAAATCATAAAAATTGATCACAACTGACAAAATTATCAAAAACCCACTAAAAAGACAAAATTGTGCATTTGACCAATCTTTTAGTGCATATGACTATAGACACCTAAAATTGTCCAGTCTAATTAAATAAATATTTTATTTATTTAATTACTTTAGCCTAATTCTTCTATTAATTAAATAAATCTTTATTTATTTAATTAAATCATTTATCCTCTTCTAGCCTTATTTCTCATTTAAATAAATACATTTATTTATTTAAATTATCCTTTTCCTAAATTAAATAAATATCTTATTTATTTAATTGATCTCATTTCTTCTATTAATTAAATAAATCTTTATTTATTTAATTAATTCATTAGCCTTTTTCTACCCATGACACATGTCATTCATCTCTTAATTCCTACACTACCTACCTCTTTCATTATTTTATTATTTCTTCTACCTACCCTCTAATCCTAGCCGACCTCCTTTTTACACCTCTCAATCTTATCCCTCCATTTCATATTGTGTCTTCTATTTAAGGAGATGCTTTCTTCATTATCAAACCCTAATCATCTTTTATGCAATTGACTACACTACGATCCTACTTGCAACCACATTCCATTCTTTGTTGAGCTCTTGTGCACGTAAAATCTGAGAGCAAATATATCAAGCAAGATCAATGGAGATAGGAAGAATGGAGATCAAAACCCTATTGGACATGTAATGGTATAATCTTTGTGATTTTATTTGATTTGCATTGTCTTAGGTAATCTTCATATGTTATGGTGGATCTTTGTTGTTGTTAGGCTAGGGTTTGGTGGTTGAATTCATTTCGCCTTTCAATATTGTTATTATTGTTATCCATTTTCACCATATACAATGACAAATCCTCTAGCACATCTGCTAAATCTTTTAGAGTATTCATTAAATTTTTTAAAGCATCTGTTAAATATTTTAGAGCATTTGTTAATTCTTTGAGAGCATCTGTTAATTATTTCAGAGCATCTATTAATTCTTTTAGAGCATTTGTTAATTCTTTTAGAGAATTTGCTAATTCTTTCAGAGCATTTGTTAATTTTTGTTGCACATTTGTTAAATAGAAAAGAACATTTGTTTTCTTAGCTCATATGCCCATAAATTCTCAGAGAAGGAAATTAAATTAATAAAAAAATAAAACTATATAAAACATATTTATCCCAAGGTCTCATATGCACATTTATATTTATTAAACCATATGTTAATTTCTCAAAATTGCTCCTGGCAAACAATCTTTTCACAGACACAAAGAAAACAAAATTTTAAATTAAAAATAATAGAAGAAAATAGATCTTCGACCTGGAAAAATTGAAGTTATGGAAAAATAATCTGGAGAAGCGCAATCAAACCAAAATCTATCCAAATCAAATCAAGCTTTAAAATCTTCAACTGTAGAGAAAATTTCCAAAAAGCCAACCACTTGGCAAAATCTCAAGAAAATATATTATATAGACTATTAAAGCCAAAACCATGCAATAATATCAGCCAATCAAAATAATAGAATAAAATATATTTCTTACCAACCCTTTCCAAATGCCAAGGTAAGAATAATAAAATATTATTTAATTAACTTACCCAATACTTCAGCCAATAGAATAATAGGGAAGATAAGGTAAATATAATATTTATTTAACCCAAAAGGATAAATAGGAAATAGTAATATAATTGACCAAGGATAAATTAAACCATGGGAACAATTTAATATTAAAGCCCATTAACAAAATAACCAAGGATGTATAAATAAATACCCAAATTAGTAAATAATAAATATCCAATAGTTATTAAATCAATAAATAAATAGTCAACAATATAAAATCACTTATTAAATATAAATCCCAATATTAATCTCTTATTAATTTTAAATATTAATGTCAACTATTTATTTAATTTATTATTATAAACTATTTAAATCTATTAAATTAATTTAACATTATTAGACTATATAAATCAGTTAATTAATTAATAATTAAATCAATCAATAATCATAACACTACAAACCAATCCAACATAGGATAACTCAAGAGACCACTGACACTAAACAACAATTCACATCGAGCCACTATACTAACAAGGGTAATCAACTTAAACCTAGACTATAGAATGTGTTTTCATGTCATCTCCGATCAACTTGCCATTTGGATAAGCCACACTCAGACCTGTGAAGCCGGGTGGAGTCGATGTCTGATGCCTGCAAACCTTTCACCACCAATACATGTACAAAAAAAGATATATAATAACATATATCATAAATGATCAAGCAAGTGAAGAGAATCACAACATCATATCATGCTCACAATGAGTGATATGACATCATCTAAAGAAGATGCTCACAATCAAGCAAGCACTATCATAATCATTATCATATCCATTATAATCATGAAATGGGGTTAGACGTACATTAGAAGATACCATCAAATCATCATTAAATAGACTAAGCGATATGAATATTATCTATTTTTATTCAAAAGAGAAAGATGACTCAAGGAGGGGCACTACATCCTCCCCCCTTGGGCTCAACTTACTCCTAGAAGTCGCAAAAGATAAGTTTAAAAAACACACACATTAATCCAAAAATCCCTTTAACATAGACAAATTATTATTTTTTCCTTAGGACAATTACAAATAATATTCCTATTCTTTGTCATTTAAGGACCATCAATCAATAAAACATCTTAGTTCAAGCATTTTCTAGCTCAAAATAGGGTAATGACAACAAACGTTTTGATACTACACTTCAATTATTCAATGTAAACTCATTAATCAAGAGGTAAAACAAGTCACAAAACTCTTACTAGTTATAAAAAAGCATGCTAAATCATTAGGATACCTTCAAGAGTTCTTCATTTAATCGTATTTTGCAAGACAAATCTATAATTCCTGATATTGAGTTAGCATCCATAAGAAAAAATCACAATAATTTACACCATTCAAGCGTGACCACATCATTTAGCATCTAGTTACATGAAATTAAGAAGACACATTTATAGTTTGCATGACATTTCACACATAGGCACATCCTTAAACTATTGAAGAAGCCATGCCATAAATCTCACTATGAACACAAACATTCAATCAAATTATCCAAAGGCACCCTTATCCATTAATTACACATGATATGCATACATAAGCACCCATTAAAAATATAGAATTAATAATTCATTTACTTTTAACTATTACAAATTTCTCAAGTCCAAATTCCCTTCTATCCAATATTTCATACAAATCAGAAAGCTACCATTAAATTTCATCCTAGTAACATATTTATCTACTCAATTAATATCATTATTATCTAATTGATCACTAAG